>NC_134594.1:43807414-44107414 GCF_037038515.1 Microtus pennsylvanicus | reverse complement strand
ATTCAAAGATAAAATAATAAGGAGGTTTGATTTGTACAAGAGGCATAAAGTACTCAATAAATGTACACATTATTGTATGTTATTTTTAAATACATAGAAGCCAAAAAAGTAATATCTGTGATCCGATACATGCCATGTACATGCATTTATTACTATGCTGTCCCCCATAATATGTACAGAAGTAAAAATAAAAATGTCAAGTCAGTCATATATTGAATGTCTGTGGGTAAACAAGTCATTTAATAAAACAGTTTGAAATTAATCATTTAAAGTATAAATACAAAATTATGAAAAAATAAACTAGCAGCAGACAGAAATACTGTCTGAATACAAGCTAATAACACAGAAACCAAAGACTAATGAAAACAGCCATGCAATTACAAATTCTAAAAATTAAGATAAAGACCCAAAGTAACAAACAAAATCCAGTACTCAAGATGACATAAAACTATGATTGATTTTTTTTGCGGTAGTAGATTATTATATGAACCTCACTTCAAAACATAAAGAGCCAAAATGTAAATACATATCCAAACAAACAAAATGCAAAGGCTCACCCCAAACTCTGGCACATTCCATATAATTCATACACTTGCCAGACTGAAATAGCAGAGATATGAAAAGAGAAAGGAGTAGAAGAGAAGAAAAGAAAGGAAAATAAGAGATAAAGAAAGGAGCAAGGGGGAAGAAGAGTAAGAAGGTCTCTGTCAGCATGACTATTTGGGATTTGACTTTTAGCTAGACACACAAAGATCTCCCAACGAGTGCTCAAATAAGCCAGAACTGTCCTGCTCTGTAGCTGAAGCATGGGCTGGCTCAACTCTGTGCTCTGACATCTCCAAAGCCTGCCCTTGTCTTTGTAGTCTAAGATGAGGTATATATAGATCTGAGTCAGCAGAGGAAAAAATAACAGGTAAAAACAATAAATAAAATATATGACACTGACGATTTCTGCGAAAATATCATGAAGATATATCTGCCCACACAAAGAATATCCATGCTTGGAATGTAAGCAAAGTGGCACTAAAATTGGCGAGGAAGGAGGGATTATACAGTAAAGTGTCAGAGACAAGTGGTCATTCACCCAGAAACTAAACAAATTATGCCATGTTTTTCTGTCATTAATAGAAATGAATATCAGTTCCAATAGGGAAATATAAAGCCTTTTGTTCTAATTTTAAGCTTTTGAAGTGACTAGGCGTCATGTTGCCCAGGCTGCCCTCTAACCTTCACACTGGCCCCTCCTGCCTCAGCCAGGGTAGTGGGCACATTTCGCCCTTCACATTTGAGACATAATCCCCAAAGTATGCAGAGTCCGTACATATTGTATCATCTAACCAGCAGCCAGGTACCTAAAACCGATCCCAAACTGCCTTTTATTGGTCAGGATTTTAGCAGCTGGAACAAAGGCTCTTCTGGGTCATCTAAGGAAGTGATCCACACTTAGCGGTGCCTTCTATAAAAGAGCTACAGGCACGGAACTTGAAATGAGTTATCAAGAGTCACTTACAAGGTCAAATTCTGCTGCCAAGAAAGAAACTACTTATGACACTTATAGAATTAAGAAATTATTGACTTCTGAGCCACATGGCCTCTGCCCTGATCTGAAAGCGTGGATCATAATGCCCATTTGTGAGTTAGAAATCCGATTCTATACCTGACCCAGGACAAAGACACCGCTGTGCTTCTTCACAGATCCGTAACCTCAGCTCTCCAGAATGACTCAGTTCCAACTCTGAGACACCTAGGAGCTACAGAATCTTGGTCAGATGAGTCACATTAAAAGAAATGTAGGGTGTGTATAAAATGCACCAGTAAGAAAGGTTTGGCCCATGAAAGTGTTTAGACCACTTTCTAGACAGCCCCATCGCCAACAGCACCTTCACAAGCGGAGGGCGGCAGAACCATAGATAGAACCAAAGATACCAAACACTAAGAAAAAGTATGGACAAATTTGATAATTTATTCACATGAAAAGAACTTATTTAAACCTCCTAGCTATAGAGAATTGGCCCGTACAATTGTAAGGGCAGGCACAGCAGCAGTGTGGACAAGTGGGCAAGAGCTCACATTGCAGTCATGAACTGGCTGTCCATGGGGCAAACTTGCAAATCAAAACCTCACGGATGATTTCTGCTAAACCTAAGGCAAAATTTCTTTTCTAAGATGCATTAGTCTTTGGTCTAAAGTCTTCAATTAATTGAACAGTGTGTGTGTGTGTGTGTGTGTGTGTGTGTGTGTGTGTGTGTATGTGTGTGTGTATTTGTGTGACAAAGAGAAACTACATGCACACACATACACACACACATATACTGATGATAACATTTTATTTAAAATTAGATGGTGATCAACTCTACAAATCCTTTCACCACAAGACCTAAAATAGAATATAGCCGGACAGCAAAGCCAACTCACCAAGATAATATACAACTTTAATAACCACAGATAGAAAATCTCCATATAATGGTACAAAAGAAATTATATGAATTTGTTTTGCTTCAAAACCTCAGCAACATTTTTAAGGAATTTATACAACTATTTAAAAGGTTTTTATATAAAAGGGCATTGAATATAAAAATAAACAATCTGAATCCCAAACAGATTTGAAAATAAAAAAAAGATGAAATATAAAGGAAAAGGCCTGGATATTACTGTGGATGAATTATTATAAGTCTTAGATGTTTACAAGGACAATTGTGCCCCAACTTCATTATGGCAATCAGATCTCTTGCATGGTAATTAGATTTGTGTTCAATAATGCCAACTAAAGCTAAGCAGAAAATTACCACAGACTGGTCAGAGAAACAGAATCTAGGAGACTTCCACTCGAATGGTGCAAATGATTAAATACAATTTAATATATGTCCAATCACTGAGCATTAAATACCCGGCCTAGACTGCTTTCCAACAGGAAGAATTTGAAAACGACAGCCTTTTAAACTTTGGCCACCTCTTTGCACCAGGATGTGGCTTTCCAAAGGTACATTTACCCATTTTCACAGGCTTCACCGGAACATAGTGAAAACACAGCACTTTTAAATGAAAGACAATGAGCCACCCTCCAGCAGGATAAAAATAGAACGAAACTGACAAACATCACCTGCAGTAAAATTAGCCCAGCAGTAGGCAGTGGGGTCGGGGGGGGGGGAGTATTAATGTTCATTAAAGAAAAGCAATGTGAGATGCAGACGGAGTCTTTTTAGTGGTCCAAACCAGTGAGGTTCACTACCGTGAGCAGAGACTGCATCCAGTGAAATAAGCCCCATCCCAGGCTAATTTCCATACCATCTAATCAAAATAAATATCTTTTAGAAAATAAGACTGATTAACTATGAATCAATTCTAAAGTGAAGGTAACTCTTCTCGGTGCTAATTAAGGGGAAATTTCACCTTACGGAAACCACACAGGGCCTCTTGGAGTGGGATGTGTAGACTTCAATGTACCATAAACTTCAAGAACATAATATAAATTATTATTGCAATTATACATAAAATAACGAATTGAAATAATAATTATATAAAATCTGTGGTATAACAGCATTTGCCCCATATGTAAGTGAACATGCTACAATAATAATGAATATTCTTGATCTGTCAATCTCTACACTGCTGGATAGAGGTTGTATTGCTATTGTCCCTTGTAGTTGACGTTATTGTTGCTCATTCCCTGTAAGTTTAGCAGAGAATAGCAGCAAGAACAAAAAAGAACGATGCAATTTTTGTAACCATTTCAAATCAATAAACCAAATTGCCTACTTCTGTGTGGGCCATGACAAGGGAAGACATCTATTGTTTTTTTGTTTTCATTAAATTATCACATATTTCTGAGTTCACTAGTACACCCAAAATTTTGGAAGGAATAAAGCTTAAGCCATGCAAGATCCCATGTTTAGACACAAAAACAAAAAGAGCAATGCAAATGGAAAATTACAAACCCACAAAAGGGTAAGATTCCCGATGTAGAAACTCAGGAGAGAGAGAGAGAGTCCTGATAAACTAAGCCATGCCAACAAATCCTACCGCTGTTTTGTTTTGTTTGTTTCTAGAGGGAGGGATGTAATGAGGATATTGGAACAGAGCATTAATGTGGAGAAGAAACGCAGTCCAAGCAGAGACCTGAGCAAACAAAAATTTGGCAGGCAAGAAAGAGTCCATGGGAGGCATTTAGCTCACTGCTGAGAGCTCAAGAAGGATTCCCTAAGCCACCACTGCAGTGGTGTGAGAAGAGTGTTTGGGGTTCAGGAACTGAGAGGGTCTCTGCACTTTTCTACTGGACTTTGAAAGCTCAGCCCAGTGCTCCACTGCTGGTCTCTTCCTCTGCTTCCACCAGTTGCTGGATAAAGGTTCTATGGTGACATTTAAGATACTCATCAATCTGACTACAAGGCAAGGCCAGTTCAGGTACCCTCTCCACTATTGCTTAGCATCTTAGCTGGGGTCATCCTTGTGAATTCCTGGGAGTTTCTCTAGTGCCAGGTATTTTGCTAGCCCCATAATGGCTCCCTCAGTCAAGATATCTGAGTGAGAATACGAGCAAAGAAAGAGGTCCAGACCATGATGGGTTCACCCACTGAAACAGTTTACCTCTGCTAATGGGAGCTCAATAACTCCTGCCTGACAGAGAAGGAACCAGCATAGGACCTAGGCCCTCTAAATGTGGGTGACAGTTGTATGGCTGGGACAGACTTCAGGCTCACTGTCAATGGGACCAGGATTTATTTCTACTGCTTATACAGGCGTCTTGAAACACACTCTCTTTGGAGGGATAACTTACTCAGCCTAAGTATAGTAGGGGCCTTCCCCAAAGCAGTGGGATAGACTTGGTTGACTCCCTATGGGAAGCCTTACCCTCTCTGAGGAATGGATGGGGATGGATGGGGATAGGAAGAGGGAACTGGGGGTAGGGAAGAGTGGGAACTGGGATTGGTATGTAAAATGGAAAATGATATATTTAAAAAAATAAAATGAAGATACTGCACTTTTTCTGAAATACACAAGAGAGACTACTTATCAGATAGGAATCAGAGAGAATCATGTGATGAGCTAAAACAAAAAAAAAGTAGAAGAAGTAGTAAGTGGCATTAAATTGAGCTAAATTTGGCCTAAGACTGACTCCATACTTCCAGTTTCCATTTTACAAATTGTAACCTAAGTTAGTGTGCAATAAAGGGTGTGTGTGTATGTGTATGTGTTTCAAATGTGCGTTAGTGCACGTGTGCATGTGTACTTGCAGTATGAAGGACAGAGGGCAAATTTAACTGTCATTCCTCATATACTTCCACCTTGTTTTTGAAGACAGGTCTCTCATTACCTGGGAGATTGGACCAGCTGGCCAATGAACCGGAATTACCTGTCTCTGCCTTGCCAGGATGGAACCACAGGCATACATCACCACACTTGACTCTCATTAGCTGGGAGATTGGACTAGTTGGTCTATGAACTGGAACCACCTGTCTCTGCCTTGCCAGGATGGAACCTTTAATACATCACCACAGTTGACTTTATTTTAATGTGTGTTCCCATGCTGGAACTCAGATTCTCATGCTTTCAAGATGAGCCCTCTATTGATGAAGCCTCTGCTTCAAGAATATATTCTTATGAATATCTGAGTCTCAGTTAATTTCAGCCTGCCTTCCAGATCAGGCCAATCACACAAGGCTAATTCCTCCCCATATCATGTCTAAAGAAAGCTTTTTTTTTTCTTATGGCAGAAAAATTTCTGTGCTTTACTTCCTGTATTGCCTATACAGCTATACATATCGATATATGGTTCAGTCAAGCTCTCTGATTCCCTCTTAGGTCACAGTGCTACCTGAGTCATAATCATGTTCTGTTCCAGCTCCATTAAATTTGTCCCACTTTTTAACTTAACAACAATGATTAGTCATAACTGTTAGGAGGCCCTGGATTTCACAGTGTTTGTCAAAAACCTGTGAGCTGGGTGGATATGTAGGTTCTGTGTGAGTGGGAAGACTGAGGATGTGTGGAGGCATACTGAATTAGCAACCCTGGAAGCATGCCTGTGGAGGTGGTCTATTGTCATTGTATCCTCGAGTGACGGCAGGACAGAGGGCAGAGAGGAAGAGAACTTTGACAAATACCAACTTCCAATGGTTAAAGAGTGGCTGCCATGGTGGGAGGCCAGAAAGTCAAAACTAAGAAGAGCAAAATGACAAAGGAAAACTGGTGTAAGAGACTAGAGATTTTGTTTTCTTCTTAATTTTGTCAGAGTAAAATTGGCCAATTATGTAATATTGGCCAGTCAGTGATATACAACGTGATTTGGCATTCATATATTTTATCGTGATTATCAAGTCCTGTCATCCAGCCACTGTTTTGTTTGTCATTTGTAATATGTTATGAACAGTTAAGATCTACTCTCTTAGTGAGCTTCCCATATTCAACAAAACATTGCAAACCTAAGTCACTATTTTTTTAATTACATTCCCTTTCTGGCTTACAGTTTGTGCTCTGGGCAAGCAATAAGAAAGTAACAGTCAAGATTCTTCCATGCCTCTGAGAAGTCAGTTAGCATGAGCCTAAAAAGAGTTCCATGCATTAAGAATCTTCTACATTCCCTGCCCTGTGGAGGGGGAGAGGAGTGGGGGGAAGGGGAGAGGGGTGGGAGGAGGGGGAGAAGGGTGGGAGGAGGGGGAGAAGAGTGGGAGGAGGGGGAGGGAAATGGGAGGCTGGGAGGAGGTGGAAATTTGTTTTTTTTTTCTTTTCTTTATTCTCCTTTTATCAATAAAAAAAATTAAAAAAAATAAAAATAAAAAAATAAAAAAATGCTAAGCGGAAAAAAAAAAAGAATCTTCTACGTACTGGATGATGCCAGCAGGAATGAAGTGGTTTGAGTGAATGGGGAATTCAGGTCTGAGCATACTGATCTACTTGGGACACTAGGGTATAAGGAGATACATAGAATATAACTGAAATGACAAAAATTCCTGAGATGTGGAAATATCTCAACAGAGTCAAATGTCTGAGAAACATTCAGATGAAGACTGGGAAAGGAAAGCATGGGTGAAGGAGAGATAACTGGTAGAAAGAAGGCTCTGAAATGGTAGGGAGCAAATCTGGGGCAGAAGGCTCACTGAGTGCAGGATGTGCCTCCATCTCCACTCAAGTGTTTAGATTTTATGTCATGTCAATGACAACCACAAGTTGAGGACAGTTCATAAGCAAAAGTCTAGGCTAACAACAAATGAGCAAAATAGTTGTACACATAGTCACAAGTGTTTCTTCTGAAGCCTAGGACCCTCCCCAATTTCTTGTAGCTATAGAACAATAAAAAGGAGTTTGTAGTGGCACTGAAGGAAACATATGCAGATTTAGCACATGGGAAACATAGATTTAGCATGTGTGCACTCATGCAAACGTTGTCTTGAGGAGAACAGCACATTAAGAGTCTGAAAGCCATAACCCAGACATAGAAAAATATAATTCAACCCCTTTGTGGTGTGATCGGTTGTACATTAAGCAGCTGCATGATAAAAATTGGTTCCGAACATTTTTCCTGTTCCCCCTGATACACCATGTTATGCAAAATGCGTGAATTTAATAGCTATTATTCTTTCATATTTTACTTTTTCATACTTCAAAGTAGTTTAGGTTTTGAAATAATGTTGCTTTGTTTACATGTATTTAACTTAGTGATCATCATTTTGATAACATAAATACTATTTGAGAATTATATGTAAGTGGGTGTGTTTGTTGAAACAAGCAATCAGACAGTCTGACAAGATTTGAATTTAAATGTCCCTCATGTAAAACTTGATCCAACATGTGGCACCACTGGAAGGAGGCACCCTTAACACATAAGATCTAATGGAAATGTGTCAGTTGGTTTAGGTGTGTGTCCTAAAAGCAGGATTCCCGTGAGCAATTTTGCTCTGCCCCAAGCCCCACATAGCATGCTGCCTCACCCCAGGCCCTGGAACAAGGGAAGCAAACCACGTACTGACACCTCTGAAACTGTGAACCAAAACAATCACTTTCTTCCTTTTAATTTTTCTATTTCTGTTATTCATCAAACAGCTAGCACAACATCTGTTCAAAAATATTATGTGCAAGTATTCATGATCCAGTAAGCCTATCCCAAGAACAGGAGAAAGAAAAAAAAGAAAATTAAAATGTAACAAAATAAAACATCTTAAAAGATAAGCTTTTAAGAAATTTCAAAGGTTTTTTTTTTTTCCTTCATTAACTTCCAAGTGATGTGAGACATCAGTGAGGGATGGTAGGATATGGCATCAAACATGCTTGCTTTGCTTTTTAAAGTTGCTATTTAGATATTTTTCAGCTGAGAAATGGGAGTAGGAGCATATGGAAACCCCAGTAGCCCAGGGTAGACAATAGGGAAACGAGTGAGCACCTGGCAACTGAAAATGAGTTATAACCCAGTCGCAGCTGGAGAAACATTGCCAGGAGAAAGGCAAAGTCACTTTGGTCATTACTGCCGTCCTCACAATTCTTCAGGAATGGTGAGGCAGCATGCCCCCGCCCTTTCTGTCTCCTGCTGTCAACCTCCATGTGGACAATTCCCAGTACCATAGGCACTCAGGACTGGCAGAGATCTTACATATTGTTCTTTCTTACAGAACAATGAAAGGCAAAGTCCAAGAAGCTGAAATCATCCAACAGTGTCTATTGATCTGAGTCAAAATCAGCAAAGAAGCTAGACATTCAGGTATCACGTAAAGGTACTTAACTACAATGTGGTGTTCTTTCTGTGCACAGTAAACTAAAAAATTTTATTCTCTTGCCTCAATTTCTAGAGTAACTTAGGAAAATATAAATACAAACGCTTGCCTGTAAACTGAACACTAGTGAATAGCGACCAAATAAAATATTGATTATGAGTAAAGATTAAGGTTAACTAGTAATCATACGTTATACATTTTAATGAGAGTAGGTACTTATTTGTATTCTAAGAGGCCTGTACCTCATTTTTCATAAATATCAATCCTTCTTTAAAATTTTAAAAATTTACATTAATTATCATATTTATTGTGTTTTGTTTCAGTATGAATTTGCCATTCCTAGAAGCTTTAAACATGTATTGCCTCAAGTTGTATACATCAAAAGCCTGCACTAGATCCCTTTTTTTCTCTACATGGCTTCCTTAGGTAGAAGTTATGCCTCTGCTTATTAAGTCATAGCGTGCTTGGGACAATCTGCTTCCTGCCTTACTATTTGAAGAAAAAAAAAGTTGTTGCTTTGTTTTTGGTGTGTGTGTGTGTGTGTGTGTTCGCGTGCGCATCGGAGAGAGAGAGAGGTGGTGCAATAGTTTAGATAGAATCCTCCCAAAATCTCCTATATTCAAAGGTATGAGCACCTTCCTGTGGTAGTGTTGAATGGTTGCTTCCATCACATGTCCCCACCATAACTTTCTGCCTCCAGAAAGAGCCAAAAGCAATAAAGCCAATGACCATGAACAGGAGCTTTGCTGAACATGAGCCAGGGCAAAACCTTTATCCTAAGATGGTTATCTTGCCATTTTACCACAGTGATAGCATACCAGTACAGGCTTTCAGCTACAGGTTATCTCTAGCTCTCAGAAGAACCCACTCTTCCATTCCTACAAATAATGTAGTAGGAATCTTGTAGTCAACAGTCATACGTCAAGCCTTTTCTTGATTTTTGGAATTTCTGATTCTCTTGTGCTGCATCTTTTATGTACCTCTTCTTCCTTTAGAAGACAATCTTCTGCTTTTAGGGGCTCATAGGACCCAATTAATATTCACCTCAGTAGTCCTGGATTGAATTTTTATGAACCTCAAACATATTCTACCCACAAAGCCCCTTTACTAAAGTATTTTCAAAGATGCCAGAAATTAGTGGCCTTTGTGAAAACATGGAGTTAATAATTTAAGATAGGGTGTGCAAATGCTTGAACACTCCAGATTCAAGCACACTGCAATCAAATGATTGACTTGAGAAAAAATTAAATTCTTTGAGGATTTAAACATAACATACAACTCAAACACCATGGATGGGGAGAGTAGGATATGTATGCAGAATCTGTGAATTTTTCCTGAGATCTCTAGCCATTCCATATTTCCTCCATAACCTTCAAGAATGGCTCCCATGACTATCTGTATTCCCCTGTTCTATATTTCTCTTGATGTTGTTGGGCTTGAGAGAACACCTGCTGTTTTGCATCTCTAGAAGTTGGCGATAGTGGACTCAATGCACCGCTTTCCTAAGAGCTTCTTTGTGTGCATTGTGATAATTAGAGAGAATTGAGTGGAGAGCTGTTTTCCAGGCCCTCACTAATTATCACTGCTGGAACAAATTAGAATTAATCCAACTGTTTTTTAGCTTGTCAAAGACAGCATTGAGGACAGCACTAATGAGTTTTCAAATGGAAGAAATTTCTACAGCTTCCATGTAGATTGAATGTAAATCATATCTAAAATACAACATACCGTAGCTTTTTACAAAAACGTCATTTTCATAACAGTAACAATATGTACATATGTGTAAGTTTATATTATTTCCTTCATTTCTATATAATAAAATATAAAATGATAGATGAATAATCAATATACAAACACTAAAAATAGCTTCTAGTTAAAGAATCTTTAATTTTATTTTAGTTAACACTTTATATCATACCTAACCAACTCAAAAATACAGAAAATCCATATTAATAGCAGTGTGCTATGCTTATGGTTTTGAGCATGTGTTTTATTTCTTTACAAAGTGATTCTCAAGAAATAGAGCTACATAATCAGCTTTGTTAATGCATGTACTATATGAGTTAGTTTAAACTTAACACATAGCCTTGTAAGACAAGAAACTTTTTTAAATGATATACATGATTTTGGGTTTACTATACTCAGTTACAGAATAAATATAAATTTCTGATTGATAACTTTTTAAAGGAAACCATATTGTATATAACTATAAAACCACCTGAAAATGATAATAAACTCGAGTTTACTTCATCACTAAAGCAAAAGATATCTTTCCATTCAAAGGAATGAAATAAAACATAGTTTATTCTGAGCTTGATATGGATGACCATGACCACAAAATACGGTTCTCCAGACAGTCATGGTTCCCAGGAAAGGGTTGCACAAAGTTTTCATGTCTACAGATGTTGCATAGAACTGCTTGTTCATCCCGTCCACCCAGAACCAAAATAATCACACAGAAACTGTATTATTTAAATCACAGCCTGGCCCATTAGCTCTATCTTCTTATGGGATAACCTTACATCTTAATTTAACCTATTTCTATTAATCTGTAAATCACCATGAAGTCGTGGCTTACAAGCAAAGTTTCAGCATGACTATCTCCTGTGGCGACAGCTCCATGGCTTCCTCTGACTCTGCCTTCTTCTTCTCAGCATTCTATCCAGTTTTCCCCACCTACTTATGTTCTGCCCTATCAACAGGCTAAGGCAGCTTCTATATTCATTAATGGCAATCACAGAAAACAGAGGGGACTCCCACATCACACAGAACAAAAGAAATTTATAAACCAGTAGATTTTTCTGAGAGCAACAAGCAAGCAGGTAACCAGAAAGCAGGATGCCTCTACTTTGGGATTTAGCTGTTGTCTGTAGACATTATTGGCTTTCAGTTTCTGAAAGCCAGTAGTCTGATGAGTACATATTTCAAAAGCTTTACTACATGGCCAAAATGATGCTACATCAGATACAAAGATGGACATTGAATGATTATTGTCTGGGATAAAGACTAACACATAATTTTGGCTCTGGATATACAGTTTTGCCACTCTTCAGAGTTTGAAGCTTCCCTCAGCCTATCAGAATTCTAGAATCATTGACACAGAAACTCATAGTTGAGGGTTTATATCTGGAGATGGGGTTCCATAAACCACCAGTAAGCTATTCCTTCCCTTCACTTGGGCTAAGTTTGCTGTCTATTTCTTTCTATGGCTATTAAAGGGTTCTAGTTTTAAAATCCCTGCTTTGTCTCTCTTCCCTAGTGTATTGGTAGGTGGTCCTCCTCATTGGTGGGTAGTATTCTTTCTCCCTGGAGTCTTAAAGAAGAAGAATGACTTCCTTCAGATGAACACGACCGTCCCTCATCAAATTGCAAGCCCTGCTCAGAAACAGGGTGATGAAAGCAGAGCCAAGTGTCACCATGACTATTCCACTACCAGCTGCTTGAACATGGGCAATTTCTGGGTTTTAAATATCCATGGAACTTATTAACTCGGAAAAGAAGAAAAATAAAACTTCACAGAGTTCCTATATGCTACTGTTTGTGTTTAGGCTCATCATCTATTTTTAAATAAAAATCAACCCTTAGAATATCCAACACAAAGAACTAAGAGGACCAAGGCTGTCAGAATGAGAGCCTTTAAAGCAGTGTATCAGAAAGCGGATAGTATCCAAATGGATAGGTGTGATGAAGCAAAGAGCCCCCAAATAGATTTGCTTAATTGAAATCAATTTATCATTGACCAAAAGAAAGTTAAAAAATGAAGAAAAGAGTTTTCCTGAGGAACAACGCCAAAATTAGGCACCTGTTTGTTAAAATAAAACAGACATGTACAGTGATGCATATGTGAAGCTAAGAAACACCTTGTGAGAATGAGTCCTCTCTTTCTGTGGGGATCTCGGGAATCAAATTCAGGTCATCAGCCTTGCTGACAGGTGTTGGCTATCTCATCAGCTGAGTCATTTCACCAGCCCTGGGCAAGCATATTTATAGATTATTTATTTGTAATTGCCAGAATTTGAAGCAATCAAAGTGGCATTCATCAGATAAATTGAAGGTGCATAAACACATCATATATCATTAAAAGTAGGTTCTATACCACAAAACACATGGGAAAAAATGAAAGTATATTATTTGATTGAAAGGCATATACGGAAGATACATGGTGTTCTATAAAATGCTGTGTGTTATGGAGGAAGTGAAAAAAATATCAGGTGTTTTCAAAGTTTAAAAAGAGGGAGGAAGGGATATGCACAGTGGAGAATCTAAGGAGGGAAGCTGTTCTGTAGTGGAAGGTATATCTCACCATACATTTGTCGATTCCAATAGAATATTCAGAAGAAGAACAAACAAAGTCAGTAATGGTCTCTGGATAATGAGTAACGAATGTAAGTTTATCACCATTTGTTTGTTACTTTTTTTTATCTGTTTGAGCCAAGGTCTCACTATACATATAGCCCAGGATAACCCAAAACTCCTGAGTCTCTTGCCTTAGCCTGCAGAGTGCTGCTGTTGCAAGACTGTGCCACCATACCCAACTATTATATGCTCATGCTTGCAAGAATAGAGATGGGGGTACAGCCACTACCCACACTTTCATCTCAATTGTACTATAACCTAAAAATGAATCTTTTAAGAGTTTACTAAAACATTCATCTGGCAAATGAATGTCCTTCCTCCAACAATTAATTAACAGGAACGTCTCTGCAGAAATCATGCATTCTTCCTCCTCTTGGTGATATTCTTTATACAGAAGCTCTACTTCCCTTTATTGCCGAAACATGCCCCTTCCTATTCTTAATTCCTTTCAGCTTTCTTTTGCTCTCACAAACCATTCCACCCACTGGCCATTTCCTCCTTCTTCTTTCACTACCAAATGCACCCAGGAATCACATTGACTCTTGTCCTTTGAAATCCTGGAGACCCATTGGAAACCACAATTCTTCTTAGCCTGGATTCTTTAGGAGTTCATCAACAATGACATATTTTGGAACTATAAAATGTTTGATTATTCTGGTAAATTGTTTGTAGTTCTTTGTAAGTATAGCTAAACAGTGCATTTTAGTTTAACAAGAATTTTAGCTGATCAAATAATAGAATGAAAAGTTGGTGTCGTGAGTTAAAATAATCATAATTTTGAAAATTCCCAGAAATACTGATTTATTGTTCCTGAATCTTAGAGTGACAACATAGAAAGAATTTGAAAGCACCGGAAAACATGCTTCCTTTTTCATTGTATGTTATAATTATCATTCCAAAACTTATTTAAATTTTATTTCATTTAAAACTAAGGTGTGTTCGAATGTCTAACTCTCCCTATATGACGTCTTCCTGAAGATAGCCTCGGCTCAGCGGATACCCAGACTGTTGATCTGAAATGCTGAGGTCTCACTGTGGGCCCAAACTCATGGTCACTAAGCCGATATTCTCTCAGCATCACTTGGGCAGCTCTAATGCACCTATGGATTTGTGCAGCCCTCAAAGAACTTGGATTTTCTTCCAATCTATACTCTCCAAACTAGACTCATTTTTCCACACATTCCCTGATCTCTTCTCAAAGAAAAGAGAAGAGCATCCAATATTTGTCACAACTTTAATGTGTGCATCACCAAACTTTCTTGACCCTTCTCTGTGTCCACGGAGAAACAGTCTAGCAGCTGCGTGAGAAAACGTCACCTGTGTTTCCATCTGATGAGGTCGTGTGAGTTATCTATTCTATTGCATACTGTAGATATTCCCTTTGCATATACCCCAACTGTTTCTGAAATGACTTCTTCATATGCAATGGGAACAGTATTATCTGTAGCGGCATGGCACTAAGACAACGGTACATAGGCAGCAGACCCTATTGTTACTGAACTCCTTCTTTATTTCATGAATTAAAACATGTTGCAAACAAGGGCCCAAGATTAGATGACTTCCATTCTGTTTTCTCCTGAATATTTTTCTCCTTTCCTTTCTTCGCTTGTGAAAAACAAAACTACCTCATTTATCTCATTTTCTTATTTCTTATAAAGCAATTCATTATTCCATTCAATAACTATTAATTTCCTGTCCATGAAGTACAGAAAATGATTCTATCTGTTAAAAATATTCACAAACAAGAGAGGCAAAACCATTTATCTAATGCCTGACATAGGCTAGGGGGATGAGACAGGAGGAAAATAAGCAAATGCATAACTCAGTATGGTAATTACGTTATGTAAGTGTCGTGAAGCATGCAAAGCAGCATATTCTGTCACAGCGACCAGAAAAGACCAGCTCACAGTTTGGAAAAGGCCACTCGGAGCTAATATCTTCATGATAATTAATGGCCAACCTGGGAAAACATGGTTAAGAAGCATGGTAGGTAGATGTTTCGGTATGTGCCTTAGCCCGAAAGGAGCAGTTCCACCATCCCTACTAGAGAAACTCCAGGTTCCTTAGGCTTCTAGGCATATCAGAATAGCTTGTCTGTAGGAATGGTGGCAAAATGGTAGGGTAGTTGAAAATGTAGTAGAGGCTATAGTAGTAGCTGGAATTCAGCCTGTAATGTGGAAGAAGTCAAATGAAGGTTTAGTCTAGTTTTGTTTCCACATCATCACATTGATAAATAAACAACTCACTGAGTAAACTCATGAGTATAAGAAAAGAACTAGAAGTCTAGGTAGGACCGTACAGTAATAATTAGAAGTTCACTTGAAGTTTGAAAATGTCAGTGAGGATCCAGAAAGAAAAGAGGAGCTGAAATACCTTCCTAAGAGTTGGTGAGAAACTGAGCGAATGGAAGGAATCAAGGGCAAGACCCAGTTTTGAGTTTGGAGCACCCAGTGAAATGACATTCGAGGGACATTTTAAGGTTGGCTCATCAAAATTTGTGTTCTAGTCATATTAAAAATGATGCATGCATATTAGACCTTGCCCTAGAATATCAAGTAGGCAGCAAGAGTGTAAGTTTGGAAATCAGGATGGAAGTAATCATTTAAGAGCTACCGGCCTATAAATCAGTGTGATGGCTAAGATCACAGATTGCAAAGCATAGGAGATGGAAGAGCAGCACAGAACTCCTGAGTCCAGGGCTCCCTGTCACTCATCAGAGCCAGCCAGGGCATGGAGAGGCAATGGCAGTTCTTCAAGACACACATTAGTCCAGGTCCTCCTGAATTTCAGACCCACTTCAATCACATTTTATCTGAAATTAGGCAGATCTTACTCTGAACCTGGAAGTCTTGCTTAATAACACTCTGTCTCTCAGGACATCCATTCAATTCATGCCAAGTCAGACCAATTCTATTTAAATATATATTCTCTCTGGATCTTTGTCCCTCTGTTTTCCTGTCTTTTTTTGTTTTTCTGTGTCTCTGACTCTGTTCTCTCTCTCTCTCTCTCTCTCTCTCTCTCTCTCTCTCTCTCTCTCTCTCTCTCTCTCTCTCTCTCTCTCTCTCTCCTCCTTACTCTCTCCATATATACTTCACACTATAGCATTGAGTGATGAGTGGTCCAAGCCTCCTGGATTAAATCCATCCTAGAGCTGTTATTTATGAATGTCTTTGTCTGTAAATGTTCTTTTACTGTTCCCTTCTTAACCCTTCTTAAAAGACTTGAATATAAATGATTTGGTGACTGACTCCCTTAATGTTCAAATAATTCAACAAAAATGAATGGGTGAATAAATATGCAATTTTACAATCCTTTATGGGACTTCTCCAGTATAACACAGATTGCTCAAAATATTTAAAAGAGTATTTAGATATATCAAAGGAACTAACAAGGAGAACAGATTGCTAATTTTTTATTTTATTTGTTTTAGTTTCAAATTCACTGAAAATGATTGAATATGGAGTTTCTAATAAGAAATATACATATAAAAGTTGAAATTCAAAGTACTTACTGGGGACATCAGACTCCAAAGGCAAGACCTGCCACACCCACACCAAGTAAGGAACAGTCAAAAGGAAGTCAAAAGAGGTCTGATTGATTTAAGTAACCTGCTTTATTTAGTAAATTATTAAAATCCTAGTGATAACTTATAATGACCTCATATGATAATGTAATGTAATAATAACATAATGCATAAAACCTATATCTATAGTATCATAAAATATGTAAGTGCTATCAGAGTATGTATATAGATTTTAGTTTCAGGATAATATTGCTTTTCTAGTTTCTATATAGATTATAGTACTATAAAACCTAGTTTTAGGATAATATTGGCTTTTTAAATGCTTTATGTTTGAGCCTGAAAGGATGACAAAGCATCATTCAATAGCATAACCCATATGCCTAGGGACAGGCCATCTTGGGTTCACTCTTTGACTTGAGAGTCAGAAAGTTTTAGTTGGCACTGCTTTCATTTATGGTCCCAACCTTCCTGTGCAATTCCAAATGTCATGTCATCATCACAAGGATCCAAAGAAGAAATGAGAACACCTGTCTGTGACTCTGACATCCAGGGGAACATGCGTAGGAGCAAGTCCTTGCTTGTGCAACTCAAATGGCAAGGGAACAAAAAGACTGACACATAAATCTAGCATTAGAAAATTTAACATAGATTAGTCTAATGGATTTATACTCATCATGATTGACTGCTTAGGAAGGGCAACAATATCATCCTAAGAAACCAGGGTTAAAGAAAATGAACACTGCAAATACCAAAAGCCCTTCATAGTATGATCCTACAAGGAAATAATACCCATAAACCAAAATGCAGACAATTTATACATTGTGACATTGTGACAAAGGCATCAATACTAGTGGGATAATTTCATTCTGTCATGTTGAAGTATTTCTAAGTGTTCTCCAATGCATGTGCATCTTTTTGATGAACTTTACTCCTATGAAATACAACCTATTAACTTTTGTAATACTCCATCACATAAAACCAATTTTGTCTGATATTAAAATGTTTACTTTGTTCCAGTGCAGATAGAGCTAGAAGGCATTGTGTCCATTGAAATAAACCAGGTACTAAAATAGCAGTATTGTGTGGTCTTGCAAAACAGTAGAAAGCAGAATGGTGGTGAGCAGACGCTGGAGGGAGAAGGGCCGGCGATGATCAACGGGTGCTGGGTTACAGTTGGGTGGAGCAAAGCCTGCTGTGTTATTGTATAGTGAGTAACTCAGGAGAACAATAATGTTCTACGCATTTCAAAAAGCTACAAGAAAGGACTTTGTTTCCCACCAAAAACATGATAAATTTTGAGGAGATGGATATGAGTTTAACCCATATATTAATATTGCATAATCTAGACATGTATAAAACATGATGTGGTACCTCACTGAAAGAAAAATTTGCACATCAGTTAAAAATCAATTATTCTCTTTCAGCTTGAGCCAGTGTGCCCCTCTGTCTTCTGACTTACACAGTTGATTTCTCCTTGTTCTCCTGTAGGAAATAATCTTGTTTTCCTCCTACATGGCTCACAATTCCCTGGTACTTTAATTTTCTGGCAGTTTATGAAGCAGGAGGGTGAGATTTCTATTGTTCTTCTTCTGAATCCTACTTTAGTGTATTAAAGACATTTCTGACAAATTTAGAAACAGTTTGACAATAACATATTCATAGAATTTTTGTTTCTGAGTCTCTCATCTCTGTCTCAGACTTCAGTTTCTTAATAAGAGAACACTTGAGATTATGATGCACATTATTCAGGGTTTTTTCTGTTTCCTTTCTTCAGAGTTTCAGTTTGAACATTTT
This sequence comes from Microtus pennsylvanicus, assembly GCF_037038515.1. Taxonomy (NCBI): domain Eukaryota; kingdom Metazoa; phylum Chordata; class Mammalia; order Rodentia; family Cricetidae; genus Microtus; species Microtus pennsylvanicus. The sequence goes on along the minus strand of NC_134594.1, from coordinate 44,089,039 downwards.
CAACATCTCAGTCTTTAAGCTCCTGAATCTTTCCTTCTGGCAGACAAAGTCTATCTGATGCTTTTGCTGATATTTTCATTCATATATTGTTGCTGATTTGTGCTTTCAAATTTTCCACTTTATTCTTTTTTCTCCTTGTAAACTAATGAGACTCTCCCTATGTTTCAGATATCAACATATTTTTCTTTGAACTATTAAAATATTTATGATAGCTGCTTAATACTCTTGTCAACTCTACACACATTTCTGCCAACTGCGTTTCCCTTCCAGCTACCCATTACATTTGTGGATACTTTAGAGACCTATAATGTTGTGGATAACATTATAGGGATGTCAGATTTGTAGGTATTACCATGCTGAAAAAGGTTTTATTCTTTTCTCAAAGAATATTGAGTTTTGTTCTGCCAGTGAATAAATGTATAAATGAGTTTCACTGATGTTTATATCAAACTGTAAAAACAATTCTCATGTGTCTTATCCAACTGCACAGACAGACAAATCATGTCTGGAGAATAATTGTACTGGAGTTCATAAAAATGTAAAGTAGATGAAATCCTTGTATAGTAAACTACTTCTGTCTGATGTTTCTATGCAAATTATTTTTACATCATCTAATTAACGTACATCTATGTAATTTATTTACATAATCTAATTGACATATCATTTTAAATTATGTATTATAAATAAATGTTTTAGGCCTTTTAAATTAATGAAATTATATGCTAAAGCCTTTTTTTGCTTATTACTACAGTATCAGTGAATTGTGATTTTACTTGTTAGATGTGTATTTAAGTTTGGGCAGGGGACACAGTTCAACAGTTAGAACGCTTACCTGGCATGTATGTTCAATTAAGTCTAGAATTACCTTACCTCTGACTGAGGAAAGACTTCTTTCTGTGTGATCTTTTTGGGTCTCATTTGACTGTTTGAAATGTCCTTTCCAAGATCTTGCCTCTCTGATGAGCTATAAACACAGCACTTCATGTCATTGTTGGCTGAAAAGATAAGTGTTTAGCAGAGAATTAACTGGCTGTTGATGTTCTCTTCTGTCAGCCCTCGCGTAGCCTTCCCCAGGTCACGTGCATTTTCATATTTGACCAAAGCTGCAGGTAAACAGTTTTACAGATATCCGTTCTCTTTTTCCAAGAACTAACACATCTTTAGACCTTGCCCCATAATTTTGGTCTTTGTTTCCTGCTCCTGAATCTTCTGCTGCTAGAGATCCACTCCTCTTGTCTAAGTGAAGGGTGCAAGGACCGCCAAGGGGTTATCCCCCGTATTTTCCGCGTTTGGGGGATTACAGCCATCTCTTCAGTTTTCCCACACTTAAAAGACGTTTCATAACTTTTAGCAAGTTTTACGATTGTTTACTGAGAACACGCAGGACAGTATCTTTGCTTGGTGATAGCCAGTCCACCCCTCCCGATGAACTTACAAATAACCCAGACCCTTCCCTTCTCATGTAGCGATTTGTCCCAGCCCTGTCACCCCAATGAGATGAGGGAGAATTCTGATCTTTATTGTACTTTTGTTTGTTTGTTTGTTTTTTGAAAAATGGTTTTTGTGTGTAGCCCTGGCTGTCCCCAAACTCACTCTGTAATCCAGGCTGGCTTCAAACTCACAGAGATCCACCTGCCTTTGCCTTCTGAGTACTGGAATTAAAGGCGTGCGCCACCACCACCCAGGTCTCCGTGGTGCTTCATTCCCTGAACTCAAACTTACTTTTTATAGGGGCTGGAGAGATGGCTCAGAGGTTAAGAGCATTGCCTGCTCTTCCAAAGGTCCTGAGTTCAATTCCCAGCAACCACATGGTGGCTCACAACCATCTGTAATGGGGTCTGGTGCCCTCTTCTGGCCTGCAGGCATACACACAGACAGAATATTGTATACATAATAAATAAATAAATAAATATTTAAAAAAAACTTACTTTTTATAAAGAAAGCAAGAAAGGAAGGAAGGAAGGAAGGAAGGAAGGAAGGAAGGAAGGAAGGAAAGAAAGAAAGAAAGAAAGAAAGAAAGAAAGAAAGAAAGAAAGAAAGAAAGAAAGAAACCTAAAATCAAACGACTTTAGAGAGCCTACACTTAAGATTCTCTGGGGAAATATCATCCTAGAAAAAAAGTTAATGTAACAAATTCCCTTTGTATTCCTTCCCTTGTGTTCCTATGTATCTTTTCTAAACCCGCAGTTCAGTCAGGTCTGAGACATCCTGGCAATGAAGGCAATAATTTAAAACCACTGCACCCATTAAGTGGGAGCTAAAAATTGGGCACAACACTAATTCCTGTGGCTGTTGTGGCTGCAAGATGCCCAATTTTTGCATCCTTTGCGTTCTGACACCCCTTGTATTCTGGAGAGGCAAGGCTCAGCTGGCGCTCCGCAGTTGGTGCTCACCAGCAGCGAGCACAATAGAGAGCTGCCCCCTTATCATTATTTGAAAAGCGTGCAATTGGCCCCTGAGACAATGAAGAGAACAATGCCATTCGGGAGCTTTTCAGACACATTATGTTTATTGCAACCTCCAGTTCTCGTCAGGCCCCTTTGGTTGCATATTCATTAGCGGTTGCAATGTACAGACCCAGCAAGACTGACAAGACTAAAGAAAAAATGGAAAATTGGTAGAGAAAAAGTAAGCCGTTGTCAAACAGTCCCAATATCTGTTGTTTTGTGCCCTTCATATTTCTTCTTTATACCCAAAGGTCTGACACATATTTCTTTTGCTTTTGTACCTATAATTCATCTTCCAGTGGGTGACTGGTTGGGAGAAAGAGGATTCAATTTATTTCTCCCCTGCTCACCATGTCTATATATTTATTTGGCTTCTTGTTAAAGGTTTTTAGTTATATGTTCAAAAGCCAACAGAAATTCTGACTTGTGAAAATAGCTTGAAGGCTATTAGAAAGGAAACTTTAAAAGGAATAGCTTTAAATAATAAATGCATTGATTTGTATGGTACTATTAAATCAAGCCGTACAAATCTTAAATATAACATATCAAATTAATATTAATTGTATATATTCCATAACGTTCATTAAATAAATAATTCATAAGAACTGTAGCCAATATCTAACCATACTTATTTTTCCTTGCGTGTTCCCAATATTATATCTGTGAAGCTTGCTGAGCTACTGTTTCCTTTTATCATGCTTTCCTCACGCTGTTCTCAGCTGAATGACATCACGTGTCCTTTGTTCTATCCCAGCAGGCTGGCATTCTTAGTGCTAGAAAGCACACTACATTTTTCTTTGGTTGCTTTCTGTTCTCTTCATGTTTTATGCTCATCATCCATATCTTGTCTCCTTATTACCAGAGTTTATTCCTATAGTCTGGCTAGAGATAGCATGTTTATTCTATGTAGCCACATCTGAGTCTGCACTGGGCTGCTAAACTTCTTATTTGCTTATTATTTAGGTGTTTTGAATAGTGATTGAGGAAGATTTTCTCTTCACCTTTGTGGATGCCATATACCCAGTATCTACTACATTATTTCTACATAATGGACTTTCAATAGACATTTGGTGAACAAATAAAAATTTTTACGTTTTTGCCGAAGCAATGATTTCATAACTCCTTAAGAAATGCATGTCAGCATATACACAGAGAACAAAAGAGACTGAGAGAGAGAGAGAGAGAGAGAGAGAGAGAGAGAGAGAGAGAGAGAGAAGTATCAACCATCTACATAATGTAGTGGTTTGAATATGAATGACCCCCCCCCCCCCAAGCTCATATATTGAAACATTTGTCATTAAGAAGGGCCACTATTCGAAGGCATGTTGGAGTAGGTGTGACATTGTTGGAGGAAGTATGCCACTGGGGTGAGCTTTGGGGTTTCAAATGCTCAAGCCAGGCCCAGTAGCTCTCTTTTCCTGATGCTTGGTGATCCAGATGTAGAACTTTAATTTCTTTTTCAACACTGTGTCTGCCTCTGTGCTATCATGCTTCCTATCACGATGACAGTGAATGAAATCTCTGAACCTGTAAGACAACATCAGTGAAATATTTTACTTTATAAGAGGTGTCATGGTCATGGTGTCTCATCACAGGAACAGAAACCCTAACTAAGACATATTTATACCATTTTACTTTTCTGGGTCTGGAGATATGACTTAGTGATTCAAGTGCTTGGTATACAATCGTGAGGAATTCAGATCTCAGAACCCACCTAAACAAGGGATGAACACATCTACCTACCTATCATTCCAAACTCTGAGGGCAGAAAGGGTGATACCCATAACGACATGCACCCAAATAAACCTGCAAATGTGCACACACACACACACACACACACACACACACACACACGGGGGGGGTGCACAGTTAAAAATAGAAAAATATAAAAAAATAAAACCGGTTTTTATTTACTACTCATTCACTGAAAGTGGAACTGTGCTGGTTAAATGTGTGCTGTGTCTGAGAAAGATGTATCGATATATTTGGGGAGAGGGGCAGAGATGGGCCAATCACGAATTACAATTTTCACATGGCAGATGAAAGAAAATGTTTGTTTTTTGTTTTGAGACAAATACTAGCAAACGGTATCTGTGGTTGAAATGCGTTCTTTTTCTTGATGTTTTCCTCATACAAAGGAAGATTTAAAGATGCCGCTCGCGCTGGTGCTAAAGATGGAACTCAGAGGCCTGCACATGTTATGCACGCATTCCTAGGGAAGATATACCCTTAATCCATATTCTTTTGAGGTTGGAAGATCCACCATTAATTTGGGACATACGTTCTGTTGGAAGTCTATATAAAGAACATGGAAGAAGGAAGTTTACTCTTTTTGCCTACTTCTCCTTTCTCTCCTCTCTCTCTCTCTCTCTCTCTCTCTCTCTCTCTCTCTCTCTCTCTCTCACACACACACACACACACACACACACACACACACACACAAGCAAGGAGCTCCATTCTTTCAATGGTATTAGAGCCTACTTCTATGGGATTCTGGTATATACCGAAGACCAACTGAGACACCCAGTCTTGTAGACCGAACAGCAACTTGATTCTTGGTACCTGCCATTGGTAAACAGTCATTGTTGGTGAGCTGGACCACAGTCTGTAAACCATTCTATTAAGTCTCTTTTCTATATAGAGAGAAATTTATTCTATAAGTTCTGTTACTCGAGACAACCCTAAATAATATACCTTTCAAGTAGCAAAGTATGTGCCACATTTAAAGAAGTTAATGTTTAACTGTTGGATTGATGAATTAAAATGCTCTTTATCCAAAGTTATGTTGGTTAAAATGGTAGAAACATTAGTTATAAAATATGACACCACAAAATAGAGTGACTTTTTATTTTTCTAAATGGCCTTTTAAATGTGCATGACGAATAGTTGTTCACATTCATACTATTATGGAATAATAGCACATTAAAAATTCCTAATTCTTTCTAAATCCTACCACTTATTAATGACGTTCCTCTATCCCTTCCCACTATGTGAAAACCACCAGTCTTCGCTTCTATGAGACCAACATTTTAGATCGTGCATATGCGGGAAGTCCTATGGTACCTGTGCTTCTGTGTCCAGACTAGCTCATAGAACATAATGACTTTCAATTTCTTTTACATAATTGCATATAACAGCATTCATTATTTTTAAAGCTGAGTAAAATGGCATCTGAAACATAGAGCATATTTTATTTATCCTTTCATTAATTGATCTAATGACTATTGTGAACAGCACTTCAGAGGCCACTTGTAGACAACTCTTTTACATGCTGATTTCATTTAATTTACATTAATTCCCATCAGTCAGGTTGCTGAAATCTAGTCCTGATTTTTCTGAGGTACATCCATTACTTTTTGCATGACGGCAATGCCAATTTACTCTATGACAGTGTTTACAAGGCATTTGTCCCAGTTCAAGGCAAAGGGCACAGTAATCACTCACCAAAACTTAGCTCATCCAAGTAATATAGGCAAGAAGTCTCTCAGATTTCTCTGTATGCTTAGGTGGCTCATATTCATAACTCAGGGTAAATGATCCAAATCCAAAATATGCCTTACCAATCTTATTACTCAAAATTTTCTACTATTATTTGTACCAAATACCTGCATTCTGGAGCCTCCTTTGATCTTTAGAAAGCTTATCATGTGTTTATATGTTCTGATCAGGAACACATATTTCAGGCATGAAATCCATGAGAAGAAGGAATGATACCTTGTCATCTTATGCAGACATTCAGCAGTAGACTAGAGATTCTTCTGCCCGTGAAAGAATATTTTTTTTGCAAAAAAAAAAAGATATCTAAAGCCAAACAGAAATCAGCCCTATATTACATAAGGTGTTTCTGAAGAGATTTTTAAATACTCGCAAAAAGCAGTCTCCCTAAGAGAGACATACATGGATCTAATGTACATGGGAAGTAGAAAAAGACAAGATCTCCTGAGAAAATTGGGAGCATGGGGACCATGGGAGAAGGTTGAAGGGGAGAGGAAGACGAGCAGAGAAAAAAATGTATGGTTCAGTAAAATAAATTTTAAAAAAAAAAGCAAACAAAATAAAAAGCAAGATCTCTTGTTGTTGGTTCCATCTCTGTGCTTATAAGAATAAAAACTTTACAGGGTGGTGGTACCCACTTTTAATCCCAGCACACAGGAGGCAGAGGCAGGTGATCTCTGCGAGTTCAACTCAACCCAGTCTACAGAGTAGTGCCAGGAGAGCTAGGGTTGTTGTACAGAGAAACCTTCTCTCAAAAAACTAAAAAATAAAAGAATGAAAACATTAAAACACTATTTATAAAAAAATGGCTTTCAAACATAAAATTTGTTTGTATAAAATATATTTGTGAGCTAAATATGAAACAGTATGCTTAAACTGGGTTTACTTTCAGTACTCAGAGCTAACTAAATGACATTAATCAAAACAATGACTTTTATAGAGAAAATATTAGAGTTCAAAAAGAAACTTTTGTGTCCAATATAAATTCAAGGTTATTCTTAGCTATTGCTGCTCTTTTCAAACATACATTATAAAGTCTCAAAATAAACAAATTTACATGCAAGAGAGGCTGAGAAGAGGGAAGGAGAGAAAAAGGGGGGAGGGAGGGATAGAGGAAAGAGAAGGCAGGTAGAGGGAAGGGGAAAGGAGGAGAGGGGTACAATAAATTATGTGACAGATTCACAGAGAGATGAAAAATGGGTGGGGAGTAGATGGAAAGAGAGACAGACATTTCCCCAAAGGTGTTAGCAGCACGTCCTAATTTAACTCTCCACTAGGGAAGAAAGGGCTCCTCCCACAAACAGAGCAATCTCGACCTTGATTCATCTGCATGTCAATGAGGAAATATTTTAATTTTACCAGAGTCTATCACAGACTGGGTATGAACAAACGCCTGCTTTATCAGAAATAGTCATTAGAATTGAATATCGCCGCCCATTGCATTCATAGCCTGAATATTTTAATACATGGGAGGAAATAACTCTGCAAGAGAAATGTTTGAAAATGCTGCATTTAATTAATGCCCAGGGGAAATCATAAGAAAGAAAAAGGCCTAGTCGCCACGCTCTAATTTTAAACGCTGCTTACTAGATTCATTCACCACGATACAGCTCGGTGGAGGCAGAGTTCTCCACAGAGCAGATCCTTTGATTCCAGGACACGATACGTGAAGAAGCTGGCGTTTGGAGCAGCTAAATCCTGAGGCTCAGGCAGATGCTCTGCTGCAGATGCACCTGTTCATCCGAGCAGGTGGAAAGGAGACTGCAGGCTTAACCTGGCCGCCAGTTGTCGGTACTGTGGAAGGCAGGAGCCTGCATGGTTGATAGAATATGGTACACGGTGGTGGTAGTAGAAGAACTTAACCATATCTAGGTTGAAATTAGGTTTCTGAATTTGTTTTCCTATTCTCAGGAAAGTGTGGTCTGGAAAAACGGAGAATTAAAATGGAGAGATAAAGTCCTCCATGTCTGTCTTTCTACTACACTCATGGAAAAAACAGATCTGTTGATATCTGACTTTGGCTGAATAGATGTGAACTTGTGTTTACTAGAGAGAAAACATGGGTTCCTCAATAAGTCCCTCTAGGAAAGAAGGAAACCAGAAGCATGACAGGGTCGCTGAGCTAGACGCCCTTTGCAAATGTTACTCCACTTAACACATATAATTAAATGAGTCAAAGTTAATGCCTGTTTATCCATGTATAATTCTTATAGAGACAATTGCCAGCCTGAACTCTGAATCAAGTTTCTCTCTTTTACATCCAGCCTGTGTAGCCTTCATTGTGACATATCTCATGGAGCGCAGTCAAGCCTGCAACAATAACCATCCGTTCACCACTGTTCATCTCCTAATCTATCAACCATACTATAGCATTGTTTTAGATTTTCATACACAGGATTTAAAAAAAGAACCTCTAAGTCATTCTATGATGTCATTGTGTTTTGTTTCCTTTGGAGAGACAAGGTCTCACTATGTTATATAGTCTATTTAGGGCTCACAATTGTCTTGCCTCAGCCTCCCCAGTACTGAGATTATAGCACGTACAACCATGCCCCGCTCTGATGTAATCCTTGACCTTCATTTGCAGGATGAGCCCACTTCCAGATCCTCTGAGTATTTCACCACATTAAAGATAAGGCAGGGAAATGGGGGACACTAAATACAGTGGATAGGATCTTCTCTCCTACACCCTTGAATTCAATTACTGAAAACTCAAGACGTGACATGATTTAGTAATATCATTGCTGTGGCTATAAGGCATTAAAATGGTATTATACGAGATTCCTGCAACCTTCATCAAACACAGCTGGTGCTCAAAACACTGGGAGAGGAGGCACAGATACTGAACAAGTGCGGTGAAGCCTGTAAGGTAGATAAAAACCAAATCATGATCACAACAAGACTAGAAACACCATGAACCAGCAAGAGGCAGGGAGAGAACCACCCCACAAAACCCTCAAAAGGAGACAGCCCTGCCCACACTCATACATTTAGCTTCTTGAACTGGGTGACTGTAAGTTTCCATTGTTTAAAACCTTTGTGTTTTGGCGATGTGCTCTGCTAATCTTAGGACATTCATATAACAGAATTGATTGTTTTCTGGGTTGCTTATTCCAGATACCCTCTTTGAATCCATGCTATTCTCTCTCATAATTAACCAAGGACCATAACTTTCCTGCTGTTTCAAAGTATTTGAACCATTTTATATGTGTACCTTCCAAATATCATGGAAAAACTGAGGTGCACTGGGGTGGTACCAAGAGGTGGGTTCTCTGTAAATGCCCTGAGGTGGTGAGGGCTATGCCTTATGAAGGGTCTGGAGATGGCTACCATAGGTCACTTGGATGCAACTCTTTCTCCATGTAGTACCATCTGTGGGAAACGGCCTTCACAGGACCCCAAGCCTGGTGGCTTCGCACACTTAGGGCCCCCACTTTCCTGAACTGTGAGCATTAAGCCTCTGTTGTGCATGAATTACGCACATGGTGATTTCCATTTCAGTGACACAACCAGACTAAGCTAGACCTTTCTGTTTGACTTCCTGTCCAAATCCTTCTCCATACTTGAATTTGAGAGTCCTTTGTCTTGTCTGATTTCTTTCTTATCCTCTTGCAAGCCTCTTAAAGATATTTGACCTTTAGATTTACTCCTACAAAATCTCACATAATTATCCAGGCAGAAAAGATGGGAGATGGTTGTGGAGCTGAGGATCCTTTTGAACAGGGAGCTGAGGAAGCCAGGGGAATGAGGATGGGGTTCAACCAGCTCCTAGATGTCTTTTCTCAACACTGAGAAGCAAAGGGCTTCATCAGAGGAGACACAGGACTGGTGGCCCTGCATTCTTTCAGAAGAGACATGAGAGCCACGGCCAGCTCTCCTGTTGTTTTCTGACACAGTCACTGGAATAATTTTCAATGCCAGATCAAACCCTGGAAAGAGGGGACAGCTGATCATTGGGGCGGTGGACAATGAGCAAGAGTTCCCTGCTATTATCAGGAGGACCCTGTCAGATAGGCATTGTGAGACTCTGCCACTGTGATATGTGTAGCACAGGGGCTCGGGTCAGATGCCATTGGCACCACAGAACCTGGAACCTGGACTGGAGGAAGCAGACTATGCCCCTATTGGGTACAGTGCAAGTCACTCATTTATAGTGACAATACGTTTTATGCAATACTGGGATGCCGGATCTTCCAGGTAGAATTCATACGTAGGAACAATGAAACAGAGCATGTGAATTCAAGATTGTCCTAGGAAATATGACATTTACATCAGCCAATGCTGTGGGAGCTGCTGGGTGCCATGGAAACCAAGAGAGAAATGTAAAATCCAAGTACATTTCTCTTGAATTTTCAAAAACTTGAGTGATAAACACAACTTTAATTTGCATCAAGTATTTTAATTAACTCTGGTCTTACAGCACTGGCAAGCTTTTATACTTTGACTCAATAGGGGTTTTTTATTTATATTTTAAATAATGAAAAATATTGGAAAGTTATTTGTGTCCTGGTACCAGCTACCTGGTACTACTGTTATTCACGTCAGATTCCTGGTAAGGCCAACAGCAATAATAATAGTCATTATTAGTTGTTAGCAATATGCATCTCTTTGTACCAAAGAGATAATACTTGTATTGAGTCTTCTACATATATTATATCATCTTATCCCTCAGTAATCTGTGATTTATGTCAATGTACCTCTACTTTGCTTTTAAGAGAATTTAAGCCTAAAGTTGTGTTGCTAACAGAATTACAGAGCAGAATTTTAACCCAGTTATGTGCAAACACAGAGAGGTATCCTTCCCTCAGATGGTAAATCACAAGTCTCCTCACTGAGATAGCCCTAAAATAGCTCTCAATACTCCTCTAATTTACAATAGAAATGAAATATACCCCCAAATCTGAGTTTTCAGAACACCAGCCTCTTCTTCCTCTATCCACAGAAGCAGCTAGAAGAAGCAGATAGAGTATAAGAGAGCAATCAGATCATCTCCAGATATGCACTTATTTTCAGGAGATAGTGGGCGAGGTCCTCTTACTTGATTGTGAAATTATTAAAAGCAAACAAGAGAAAGTAATGTAAAAATTAAATCAGATTTAACAGCAGGGAACATTACTTATTATAAAAATGAAAGTATAAAACATACTTGGGCTGCAGACATTATCACTTTCATTGATAATACTTGGTTCACATGTGGTCAAACACCTATCACATAGAAATGGTTTGCCTGCATTGCAGAGATGTGCTGGGACCTGCCCATGCATGTATTATGGAGGTTTTCATTTTATAAAAAAGAAATTATGGCTGTGAAAAGGGATTAGTCAGTTTTTGTTTTCAAGTTTTTGAAATTCACCCTATTTTATCCATTTTTCATACCTTAAAAAAACATATGCCATTGTATTAAGAACGGTATGTGGTTGTTTCTTGACAAAGGGCAATTTGACTGATTAAAAAAGCGGGCTCTTGTACTTAAATATGTAGCAGTTACCATGGAAACGATTCTACTTTGACTCAGAGCATATCTTGTTTTAAGGCGAGCAGCCTGTTGTTATGGCAATGGGAACGGGAGCAATTTTCATCCAAAAGAAGAGAGCAACACTGGAGAAATGAGAAGGCTGTCAGCTTCATGGTAAGATGAATGCCAGTGCATTTACCTGGGAGCTTACAGACATATCAGCTGCCAGAGAGAGGAGGCACCAACGTAGAAGCCCTGGGAAGAGCTCTTGCCCTCTGTTCCTTCCCTGTTTTATTTTTAACTACAGCACAATGAGTAATAATAGTGTGGAACTGGGTTTCAAATTTTATTCACTGAAGGCAATGAATTCAAATTGCCATTGCTATAGCAACCACATATAATATTTTCTTAAGATTGCAATGAAAAACATGTTTGAAATCCTAGAGGAGACATGATTTTTATTTAATTCATGAGATGATGTTGATAATACTGAAAATTTATAGAATGCTTGCTGTGTGCTTGGTACCACTTTAAAATCTTGGAATTTTTTGGTTTGTTAACTTAATAATTTTACTTTTCTTGAGAATTTCATATATAAGCACCGGGCCCACATCACTCCCACCCTCCCCCTTTCCCTCTAACTCATCCTGTGTCTCACTCCCAAATTATGATCTCTTCTTTAGTGACTATTATTACATATATGAGTATATATATTTGCACACCTATATGTATAGCCTGTGTGTGTGTATGTGTGTGTGTGTACATATATTTACCCAAAATATATCTGGGCTTGCTCATATATTCGTATGTCCAGAGTCAACCACTTGCAATTGGACTACTTGAGTGGGCGCTCTTCCCTAGAGGAGTCTTGAGTTCTTTCACAATGGGCATTGACCAAATACATTTCTTCACATGTGGGTGAGGCCATAATGGAATGCCCCCCTTCTCTGTTTTGTTCAGGCAGTCATATTGCTGAGTGTAGCTTACCTGTCAAGTATAGGGGATAGTAATTCACAGTACATATTCTAATACTCTGTCTCGTAACAATCTTCTCAATTTCTCTTCCACTATTTCCCCTGAGTTATAAGTATGAAGGTTACAAATCATTTTATTGTATTCACACATTCAAATTCTCATAATATTTATTTTAATGAGGGGACATCACTGTTGCCATTAAACAGAAAAGAAGCCCAAAACATAAAGTGATAATTTACCCAAAGTCTCAACAAAGTGGTCTCCCCAGGAAGATCCCCCAACTGCTTCCTTATGCCAGAACTGCATGTTCTAGAATAGTTTTTTATTTGGTTGTATTAACAATACATCTCAATCATACCTTAAAACACAAAATCATGCTATCTAAAGCTTTTTCAAGAAGGAATATAAATTTGAGGCAGTGACTGACAATACAAACTTCAATTTAACTGAACCAAAAGAAAATGCAATGTCTTTTCTCAACAATGAGCTTATCATGGCAATATATCAAATCTTACAACTAGTGCATAATAGTCAGAAGCTTGGGGTCATTTCTGTACATTTGGAAGCCTTATCTGAAAATAGTGCAATTCCTGTGGGGTTCTTCTGAATATATCTGTAAGACTGAGGGATAAATGCAAATATAAAAATTGCAACTAACGGATCTGCCATGATTAGACTCTAATTAGAATCGCAAAATATTGCATTTCAGAGACTTAAACCTTTTCTCATGGAGTCTTTTCCGCCTCCCAAGCTGAAGCCATTCCTCCTACTGGTTTACATGTTGCAGATGAATCATGAGCTCATCTCGGCTCAGTCTTGTAGGCAGCAATTATGTAAGTATTTCAATATCACAAAATGTTCTCTCCACACTGTGTTATTGAAAAGTTTGCTGTTGGGAAAGTTCCTTTCCTGTTGCTTTGGTTCCATATCTATGCAGGTAAATTTTTAATAAGCAATTTCCAAAAGGATAGTGATTGACCTGACAGAGCATAACAGAGTAAAAACAAGTGCAATAAATATCTTCTAAATGTGATATAAAAAATCCCATTTAAAACTAGAAGCAGAGGAGAAAGCCATCATTACCATGCTATCGGAGTGTCCCTGGAGACCTGGGACAGTTACTAGGACAAGCAAGAGTGCTTAGCAGAAGGGTAGCGATTGCCCCTTCCCTGTTCCTTTCAAAACACTTAATAGTTGATATTAAGACATTCTTAAATAAAGAGCACTACAAATAGTAATTTGCTTAAGTAGCAGTGTGAATTACTCTGTTAGCTACTGTTTTTCCCGGGCCAGTTCCTGGGTACCTTGCCAACGAAGATCACAGTAGATACTGACTCTGCAGCCTTCTACCAGGACAAACTCTATAGCCTCTCCCCCAATCTAGGCAGCATCCTCGCTAGAGACTGTTCACAGAGCATCTACTCTCTGCTTTTCCTGTAGATGTTGGGTTGGCATTCACATAGATTCAGGTTTGATTCACTGATGAGTATGTCTACTTTAACCTTGATACTTCTTTTTTTTATTAACTTTTATTTTATGTGCATTGGTATGAAGGTGTCAGATCCTCTGGAACTGGATCTTCAGACAGTTGTGAGCTGTCATGTGGGTGCTGGGAATTGAACCCAGGTCCTCTGGAAGAGCAGTCAGTGCTCTTAACCACTGAGCCATCTCTCCAGCCCCACCTTGATACGTCTTATTCAAGAGAGAGCTGAGTTTCCTTCCAAGACTGCTTCACTTAAAAAAAAAATGTTGTATAATTTTTAGCAGATTGGGAGTATGGAACCTCAGAGAGTAGGCAGTGCTATTGCTGTATTAGTCATGATTGGAATGGACAGGTTATTACATTAGCATATATGATATATTTGTACAAATAGAAACCAGTTTTTAAGGTATGACTATTCCAATGGAAAAGATAACAGATATATAGAGGAAAAGAATGAGATTGCCAAGCAAATACGTGTGTAACAGAGCTGAGATGTGTGCACAGGCCTCACCAGAAGCCTTCTGCTCAAGTCCCCAGAGCAAAACGCCTCTTAACGTGTTTAAGATGCTTTAGGAAGAGACTTATTCTGCTACGGAAAGAGCAATTTGCATAACACATTTATGTTTTAGTAATTCTGTACTCAATTTTTCTTACTTCCCACAGGACAATCACTAAATATTAGATAGAAGTTTCATTATTTGACATATATGAGGAATTAGTCTTCCTTGATCCACAACCATTTTTACGTCCTGACTTATATTTTTTATGTACAACAGGTTCCCCCAAGCTCTTCACCATCCTTGTTCGCTTACTGCATCCCCATCTTTGGTTCTCCACTATTTCTGTTTGTTAAACTTCTGTATTTTTTACTTTTCCTCTCTATTCCTTCCCTTACTATTTTTCTCTCTTCTTTCAACTGTGGGCAATGGCAAACCACAGAACACACCATACATTACTCATGTAGTCCCAGCCTCTACATAAAAAAATCTTTTCTTCTCCCCTCTTTCCCTCAGTGAAAAGGTGTGCTTGCCATTACATGTAGGCAAAGAGATTGAACAGTTTTTGAATGAATATATTTTCCTATGAAAACCACTTCTGTATAAAATACATGACTGAAAATCACAGTTTTAGAGTATAGACTTGGCTTCCTCAGTCAGCAATATTTGTTAAGCCTCTGCAAGAAAGGCTCTGAGCGGGACTTTTGGTTCTGCATCATGACTGTTGTTTACAGGCTCCATGCTGTTTACAATCACATGTCCTGAGGTGGAAAAAGACAAAAACTGTCCCTCTAATGAGGCTCATCAGACCTCCTCACAGAGAAATCCAGAGAGTTCTACATGAACATCTTGAGGAACTGGTTTTCTAGATGAAAAAGAACAGCAAGCCTGTAGGTAACACTTCCTTTTATTTTTATTTATTTATTTTTTTAAAATCATTTATTTTTATGAGCTTTCCTGTTTTGCTGGCATTGATGTACGTGCATTATATGTGTGCATTGTACTTGTGGAGGTCAGAGAGAACATCATATCCCCAGGAACTGTTGTTATGGGTGGTTGTGAGTCACCTGTGAGATAGCAAAGCCCATTCCTCCAGAAGAACAAGAACTCTTAACAACTTAGCCAAATCCTTGGGCACTTGCCAGTGATGGTTTGACCATATCTTCTTTAAAAGGTAAGAAACTTAAGGGCTCCTCCCACAAAGAAAGAAGGACAAGTTCATTTTGGGAAATCGGATCTTCGAGTGCAATGGCTCAGGCACACTGTGTGGAACCCTTAAGAAGCTTGATTGTACTCAGGGTGACTGTGAGGCTGAGGGAACACACTAAAAACAGGAGACAAGCCACTAGCTAATAAATGATGAATGTGGGGTCTTATGCTGACATTAAAGAATGAGAAAGAGGATATGTAAATGATAGACTGATAGAAGATAGATGATAGATAGATGGATGGATAGATAGATAGATAGATAGATAGATAGATAGATAGATAGATAGATAGATAGATAGATAGGGATAGATGATAAATACAGATGGTAGACAGACAGATATATAGATAGATGATAGATAGATGATAGATAGATGGATAGATAGATAGATGATAGATAGATAGAGATAGATGATAAATACAGATGGTAGACATATAGATATACAAACATATAGATGGATATATAGATAGGTGATAGATAGATAGAGATGATAAATACAGATGGTAGACATATAGATATACAAACATATAGATGGATATATAGATAGATAATAGATATATAGATAGGTGATAGATAGATAGCAGATAGATAGATAGATAGATAGATAGATAGATAGCACATAGATAGATAGCAAATAGATAGATAGATAGATAGATAGATAGATAGATAGGAGATAGATAGATAGATAGATAGATAGATAGATAGATAGAGATGATAAATACAGATGGTAGACATATAGATATACAAACATATAGATGGATATATAGATAGATAATAGATATATAGATAGGTGATAGATAGGTAGCAGATAGATAGATAGCACATAGATAGCAAATAGATAGATAGATAGATAGATAGATAGATAGATAGATAGATAGATAGATAGATAGATAGAAGATAGATAGATAGATAGATAGATAGATAGATAGATAGATAGATAGATAGAATAGAGGGAGGAGTAAATTAATTGTGTATCTTTTGGAAAAGAGAGAGAAACAATGCTTCTAGGGTGATGGAGAACGAGATTCAGGTTCTGTAAGTAAGACATCTGTTCTGCTCTAGAGCAAGAGCAGTGTTGCAGGGATCTGTAGCAGATGGCAAATACTTTCTTCAGGCGGAAGAGTAACTCAGAGTCAGACATTAGTTTACCTCGCGTAACAGCATGATGCAGTCAGAAGCTGTACCTCCGTACTTCATGGAGCTCCTAGCCTGGAGTTTACAATTCATTCGTACTAGGTGATTCACACTTTACCATTCTCTGCCATGACACTGAAAGTTAGAAAATACTTCATTTTATACAGGAAATGCTTCCGTGTTTCAGACGCTAGCCAGCAGGGAGCGGCAGGGAGTGGCAGGGAGCAGCAGGGAGCTGCCTGCCTTGCTCATCACTAACTGCTATGGACCAGAAGCCCTGTGGCCACTTCCCAGCTGCCATTGATGAATGAATAATGATTGATGATATTGTTTAAAGATAACTTGTTCCCTGCTTCTAGTGCCCAGCTCCTACTTAGCCTGTGGCCTTTTCATATCCTCTCCAGAGATGAACTGAATGACTTACATTGGGTTTTGAAAAAAGAAAAAAAAACTAGGCAGAAGATGCCCAGTTCCTCATTTTTTTTTCACTGTGGGGCTCAGCTGCAGGCTCATACATTGAGACTATGACCTATGGAGACCGGTAATTAAGCCTATGCCTAGTCATGGATTTCAGCCAGGAATAGCAGACACAAATGAAATATTTTGATTTCTCTTTGACCATCCCCTGTCCTGCTTCTCACTTGGATGAGAACCTCCATAAAGAAGTTGTTAGCATTTATTACCCTCTCTCAAAAGCTGTCACGCATATAATTCAGCAAAGCAGAAAGCAGCTTAGTTTCAGTCAGTTCCTCCAATGTCCTTCGCTTCTTCAGAAGGATTGGGTAAATCCTAATTCCCAACATGCTATGAGATCCGGAAAATCAGGTATACTTCCCTAAGGCTGGAAATGTGGCTCGGTAGTGGAGAACCTGCCTAGCAACACTGTTTACGTGAAGGATCTACACTGCAGTGTGATTTGTGCCCGTCCTCAATCACTGCTCTGCCCAGTGTTCCCCAAGGGTTATTACTGACCCAATTACCAACACCAAAACATGGTTCAGGCTGCTAAGGAACTTCACACAAGTGAAATCATGGAGGGTGACTTGGCCGGTGGTGTTGAAAGAAAGTGCAGGATCAAATGCTGTCAGCAGGAAAGAGCCAAGAAGTATCATTGTGTGTGATACTCCTTACCTTTTCTTACCCATTGTAATTGTGTTCTCGAATCTCCTTTCATAAGACTTTACTGACAGTGACTGTGTGTCCCTAGACCAGTAAAAACAGAATTGCAGAGGCAAAATTCCTGAAAGTGATATTTGAACTGAACCAAGTACTGGAAAACCAAATTATGAAAAAATAAACTCATGCCAAAGCAATTACACAACTTACTTCTAGAGGATGGAGACATCCATGCTTGAGAGGCAGGAGTGGGTTTGGGAAATGGGACACTACATAGTGAGAGGAGGAAGAGGAGCCTTACTGAAACCTGAAGGCATGCGCTTAATGAGGCTGACTGTCAGGGCTCCCCTTTCAAGATGCTGCAAGCACACAGAAGAACCACGGTTCATATCTAAGAGGGGTTAGAGCAGCGGTTCTCAGCCTTCCAATGCTGTAACCCTTTAATGTAGCTCCTCATGTTGTGCTGACCCCAACCATAAAATCATTTTCATTGCTACTTCATAATTGTAATTTTGCTACTTTTATGAGCCACAATGTAAATTTGTTTGGAGATAGAGGCTTGCTAAAGAGATCGAGGCCCACAGGTTGAGAACTCCTGCGATAGGGTAGGCATACTTAAAACATAAAATTTTAATTTGTGCCATCATTTTCTTACAGAAATTTTATGATTGCTTCCTTTTCCAAGGATGAATTTTTTTTTAACTTAGGAAAACAATTCTGATGATTATGTTACCAGATAGTATCCAAGCACACTTAGTTAAACCTTCAAGATGTCAGAAAAAAAACAGCAATTTGTGATTGATCTCCCAAGGAGACTAATAGCCTCTTGACTACCACAGTGAAGTCCATAATTTTGATATGCTATTGCAATGACAGTCAAGCTGTGTCAATAAAGAAACCTGATTTAACTAAAAGTGATTCTCCCTGTCCCACCTGTGACCCTAACACCATCTGAAGAGCGTGCTCAGAGCATGATAGCTGTATCC
Source organism: Microtus pennsylvanicus (assembly GCF_037038515.1). Taxonomy (NCBI): domain Eukaryota; kingdom Metazoa; phylum Chordata; class Mammalia; order Rodentia; family Cricetidae; genus Microtus; species Microtus pennsylvanicus. The sequence continues at coordinate 44,070,244 of NC_134594.1, read as the reverse complement.
TTATGCCATCCTGCATTGGTAGTTGCCTGGCATATGGTGAAGCATTTGGATACCAGTCTCTGAAAGGAGGGGTAGGACACAGGCTGTAACCAGCAGTGTTCTTAAATGTCAGGCTAGAAATACACTTCTCCCTAAGACCCTAAGGGAGTTATTACCTTGACAGATTATATGTGACTATCAGGCTGAATTCTTCAGAAAACTTTGCTTGTCACCGCCTGTGAGATATTTCTTTGGGAGTGTGGGAAGCTGTGGAAATGGAAAAATACACAATGCCTTCTCAGTCTTCATGGTCCCCTGCTGCAGAGTCTTAGGTTCTCAGAGTCACGGCTGTAGCTCATCGGGAGGTAACCCAGATAACCAGGCTGCCTAATTGCTGGGTTCACATCTGTGTAGGCAGGGCTCATAAAGTCAGAACGAACACAAAGAAAGCAGAAGAACTTCAAACCTGCCACAGTCTGACCTTGACTTCAGGAGAAAACCACCAGAAAATGGATGGATTTTTTTTTCTGCCTAAACTTGTTCTCATCTATCATTTGATCTTGACTGAGACAATGAAGGACTACCCAAAATAAACCACACAGGACTACTCCTCCCCCGTGCTCTCTGTGGATGCTTCAGGACTAGTTCTGACTTACAAATCTCCCCCTATGCAGCCGAGATACTGAAGAAGCTCATTCCTATCTCACTATCTGGCTACAACCTTGCCTCTAACACATTCAGAATGCTGCCAACTGTCTCTAGAGATGCCTTAGTAATAAACGTTTCCTTCCAAAAGCATGTCTGGTTTAGTCACCATAGAAAATGGAACTCAATTCTTGCTAAATAATTCTACCAGTTTATCCTTCACAGAACATCACCTCGAGCCCTGCAGAAGCCCCTTCTGATGCCAGATCAATATCCGGATTTTCTGTCTAGCCCCTGGTAAGCATGTTTCTTCAAGCCTGTGCCGCACATCCCTCTTAAATGAGCCCTTATGGTAGACTGAAGAAGGCCTTGCAAGGCTTCATCACAGTAACCACTACAGGAAGACAAACTTCTAAGCAAATTTTGACACCTGAAAGGAGAAATTCTCCAGTCCTCTCCAAGCTAGGGTATTTATAAGTACCTTTTAAGGCAAAACAAACTTTTCTTTGTGAATCTGGTTTTCCAATATTTCTTCAGAGTACTTGTTTTAAAAATGAGGCATGATCCAGCAGCCTTGAGTGCCTCCTCTGCCACTTGTAGGCTTGTGAAAGGAGCCACATTTATACAATAAGTAGTAAAGATGGTGTTGCGGAATCTTAGCTCTAGACTTTAAGACATAAACTGAAAATGCCAGCAATATTGCCATCCTTTTAAAACAAAATATCCATTACACTTTCTGTTTTTAACCTTTTCTTCAGAACAGTGATTTGTGCTGCTTCATCTGTGCTGGTTCCAAACAGCTGAACTCTCATTTTGTCAAGACATCCTTGGCTCATAAAGAAGCCGCATAGACTTTGGCAGTCTCTTTTCTGTACCCTATACAAAACCCCCAGGGTGATGTAGTGAGGACACAGACATCCTGTGTGTGAACTACAGAGGGTAGCTAAGAATCACAATTTTTATATCATAAAACAGTGCCACATATGTTAGCAGCTGCAGAGATTTATACCTTTAAGAATATGGATCTCCAGCAGGTGGAGGTGGTGTAGCAGCCCAGCCATAATCCCAGTCCTTAGGAGGCAGAGACTAGGAACCCCCAGAGGGAGCTGGCTAATCAGACAACAAAAATAGCAAGGTCTAGGTCCAGCTGGTGACCCTGCTTCAGTATATAAGGTGGACAGGGGCAATGAAGACACCGGATATGAGTCTTGGTCCTCTCTACACACAAGCACATATATTTTAACACGCATCTGCTTGATGTATGCACAGCATAAAAATACAGGCGTGCATGTATGCAAGAGCAAACACAAAGAATCATAAGCAGAGAAATAGAATTATAGAACCATTGAGTTGCTACAATCCAGTTCCATGTATGATGTGCATTTGTAAAGGTAATTGAGCTAGACATCACAAAGTTATACCTACTTATATCATCAGTCAGATAGTAAAATCAAAATACGAAAAGTCCTCACATTGATCTTACCATATACCTTTGAAATGAACTCTATTGTAACTTTCAAATGCCCACATAACTGTGTTTATAACGTTGGTTGAACATTTACAAAACCAATAACGAGCAAGAACTCAACATAGCGGAAATACTTCCTCGTGTGACTCTCTACATGATTGTCTTTGGCTGGCAAACTTTTCACACTGCAGGCTCAGTGCATGCAGATGGCATTAGCAATCTGTCTGCTTAGCAGTACATCAGTGCTTATAAGAAGGAACCCTGCAATGAGAGCTAGCTCTCTCATGATTTCCCTCCCCCACTTCCCCCTTCTTCCATCTCTTTTTTCTTTTCTCCTATGAACATCTTTGTTTTTCTATCACACGACATTTTCTGAAAAGGTTAATTTTGCTTTGCTAAAGGACTTTTAAAAGAAATCTTGTCTTGAGGAGAGGACTCCATGGTGAAGAACACTTGCTGCCCCTGCAGAGAATATGAGAGTTGTGTTCCAACTATCAGGTAGCTCCCAACTATCTGGCACCCCAACACCAGAGAATCAGTATCTTCCTCAGCACTCTGCAAGAATCCATGTCTACATGTACACAGAGAGAAAATAACACATACAAATACACAGAGAAAGAATAAACCTTTAAAAATTGAAAAAACAAGGGAAATCTAGCCGACTTATGTGCAGTGGTAAGACCCCTGATCCCTTACATTACACTACAAATGAACTAAGAGTAGGCACATTTGTAACAGAGTGAATGACCATATAAAGACCAGTTGTATTCTAATTAGTATACAACATATTAGCAAGAAACCTTCCTCTTCAGATGCCACAGCTTTGCTTCTGTTGTTTATCGCGCTCCTAGCTTCTGGTAAAGCCACTATACACTCTGTACTCTGTCTTTCCACCACCCTCTGCAGCTCGTATCATCAAGAGCTGTAGATGATTTCTGAAATCTTAATATCATTTTCTTCCACTTCAAAATGACTATTTCTCTTAGAAGGCCCTGAGGGAAAAGAGTAAATGTATTTCAGTCATAATCCTTTTACGTTTATAGGGATTTCTAAATAAATATTTGTGCATTTCTTAACTTGATGGCAGTGGTGCTGGGGGAGAGTGATGATTATAATGACATTTTCACTGAATCATCACAGCACAACAAACTACGGATAAAAACCTCTTGTAGTTCCTGTTGTAGAACATGAAACTTAATATGCAATGAGGGTAAAATTAGAATGTTTTGTTAATGTAGAATAAAATAATTTTAAAAAACCTATATTAGCAACAAGGAAGAAACTCATTTCTCCCCAGACAGTGATGCCTTGCTGGTGGAGTGCATCTCCCCACTTAAGCTGATTTCAGGTGAGTTTAATATAAATCCATCCATCATCTTATTATTATCATATACCATATCATAATATTTTTACATCATACCATCAAGCCATGTTGTAAAAATATTACTCAAAGTGCAACTTCTGCTTTTAAAGAATGGATGAAGCAAGATCAAAGAAGATAAATGCAAAAGTCAGAAGAGGGAATTTGAAGAAAGGAACGGAAGAAAATGATGTTGTGCTGACCCACGAGTGCTCCAGATAAAAGCTGGAAAGGATTAAAAGCTTTAAAATGGAATTTGGCCTCTGACAAACAAAATCCTGTTTGTCTGAAGATATCTCACAAACCTTGAACATCAAGAGTGGAAAGAAGTGTCATCTTAGGTTGGAGTTGGGAGGGTAACTATAGACCAAGTAAATGAGGAGAGATGTCTGTTATGCAGTGCCTTGACTAGATACCATCAACAGAACACACATCTCTGAAAGAATGCCTGGGAAGCAAGCCATTTCCTAAAGATGCTCACATTCCAGACAGGCAGACTACTCAGCTGAGTATCCGAGTATCAGTGTAATGTGTAAGAGAACAGTAGGCTGAAGCGCTCATTACTGAACCAGAGTTAAAGATGGATCTAAAACATGTAGATTTAGTTCAGTGTCCTCTCAGAATATTGTTAAATCTATAGTAAGGATCTAGGACCAGCTTTTTAAATAAATGAAGACAAAAGGATGGGAGTGGGTACAAGGGTAGCTGATCCATATCGGTAATTTTTCAAAGTCTAAACGTATGTGAGCTAAACATTCACCAAGCACGCAGCTGGGTATCAGACCATCTGTAACTACTTCTATTGTGCTGCCAGCTCTATGCCAGGCAGTATGAGATTCATAATTGACTGCTTGCCTGAGATCAACAGGGAATAAATGGTTTGAACCAAAGCAGTGTATCCTCAGGGCCTGGATAACAAAATGCATGTGCTTTGCTGCTCTTTGGAGTAAATTTCTTGGACTCTTAGAAAGATTCAGAACCTGGAGATATATTTTTGAAGTGGGTGGAATAGTAGTCTATGAATACCCCATTGAGCAAACAAATAAAAACATGTCAAAATGGTATCTTTGTATCCATTCATTAATACACTCACTAATTTACCATGTGTTCCTTATTATTGAGTCCCACAAAATTCTAGGCACTTTAGCAGGTCCTGAGATCAAAGCAATGAATTGAATAACCAGAAATCTTGGACTCAGCAAATCTATATTACTATATAGGAGAAGATAACAATTCCTAAGTGAAGGGAGAGGGTCAGATCTTGCACACCTTAGTGGGATTGTAAGAACACATGTTTCTATTCTTCATAGGTTATAACCCCAAAGCAGAGTTTTGTACAAAGAATATAGATGAGTTGATGAGGATCTCTCTGAATCTATTGAGAAGGGAGACTATGTGCATCCAGAGATGAAGCAAGGAAACTAGACACTTCAGTGAGGTGCCTGGGGTCAGAGGACAGCTGTCGGGCAGAGACTGGGGAGCTGATGGTCAGTCAGAGGATGTAATACTAAAAAGAAAGAGCAAGCATGACTTGACCATTGACTTCACATTATGCATGAGACACACAAAGAAAGGCCAAAGCAGCAGAAAGTGTTGAGAAAATGTAACAAGAAGTTGTTGCATAGTCTCTCAGTTGAGACTATATAATCAGAACAGGTTTGCAATGGGAGGTGAAATTCAGAGCAATACTTGGAGAATGTCACATTTGAGCTGCTCATTCCCAATCAAAGCTGATAGATCAAGTGGACAGCTGGCCATGTGGGTCTGGAGTGTAGGGTGTAGACCTGGCCAGAAATACAAATTGGAAGCTATCAGCATGTGAGTGGAATTTATAGCTGTAAGATCAGATGAGGACATGGGAGAAATGAAAGTGGTAGGAAGGAGAGAAGGAAAGCAAAGACTGACGCCTGAGCCCTGCCTTGTTACAGTCAACAAAATTAGTGGAGATGAATTGGAAGGAGAAAAACTTGTAGAGTTCTGGGCCAGTGAGAGTCAGGGAAAACACAATTCAGTGTCTGTGTAAATGTTGCCTGCATTTAATGGATAACTAATATTATTCCAAAAGTAGACAATTATAATATTTAATAAGCAAATGTATCCAATGTGCCAAGAGGAAAATCAGATTGAGAAAGAGATGCAATTTTCTGGGTTTGCAGACCCCTGCAGAGAGCATTCCCTTGTGCCCTGTGTTTTTATGTCCCTCGTTTATCCCTAGTCATCTCAGATACTTTTATTGGCCCTTTATTCTCTATTTTAAAAAATTACACAGACAACAAATCACTTTGCTTCCTGTATGCAAAATCCCTTTTATCTTCCACTGCCCTGCCTAAATCTTCCACGAAGGTGTAAGCCCAAAACTGCACAGCTTTTTTCTCAATCAGGCTATGGTAAGGATTGGACTAGAGAGAAATCATGGATAAACTAAACAAAATTTTTATCTCTGAAAAATGTACATCAATGTTATGGAAATTTTAATTAAGGCTCCCAGTTCGTGTGACCTAAAATTTATATAGAACTAGGGTAGACTAAATCAGAGTAAAGCATGGGTGAACACAATTGCCAAGAACGATGAGTGGGAGGACTGAGAAGCCCTTCGTGAATAGAAAAACTGAGAACTGCTGTGGGGTAATGGTCTGTACTCTGTCAATTATATTTTAAATAAATGCTGATTGGCCAGTAGCCAGGCAGGAAGTATAGGCAGGGTGACCAGGCAGGAAGTAGAGGTGAGGCAATGAGAGCGGAAGAATTCTGGGAAGAGGACTCAGTCCACAGTAGTGACCCAGCCTCAGAGGAAGCAAGATGTGACTGCCTCACCAACAAAGGTTCCAAGCCATGTGGCTAATTCAGATAAGAATTATGGGCTAATATAAGTTTAAGAGTTAATAAGAAGCCTGAGCTAATGGGCCTATCAGTTTATAACTAATGTAGACTTCTGTGTGATTTCTTTGGGACTTAACGACTGTAGGAACCGAGCAGGACAGAAACCTCAGACAACAGAGAACTTACAAAGAGAGTGACGGCACTCAGACAGAATCAGGGACATGTCGGAATCTCTAGCAAGGCAAAGGCTACACTCAAAACCAACTTCCACCTCAGCCCCCGAGGGATGATGTACTGTGTAGATATTTACATTTCTTTTTCGTTCTTGATATGAGTCTTTGAGGGCATTACTGCTGGTTTCAATTATAGCCTTCATTAGCCCTAGCATCTGCAAGGAGCTTGGTGAGTTGGCAGTTAAGGTTTCTGCATTTGGAAAGGTACAGTCACGTCCCACAGTAACAGTTAACGTTATTGTCTATGGAGTACCTGCGATGCGTGTCAAGTGCACGCAAGCGTTCCCTCATTTAATCTCACCACATCCCCGTGGAACAGGTATTATTAGCTTCGTTTTCATATGATGACTAGAGAGGTTTAATGAATCCCCAGGTCACCAGCCAATAACTCGCAGAGCCCAGGAGGGCCTTCTGCTCTGTCATCCACCTAAGTTCTCTCCAACTCTCTGTTCTAATGTTTCCAGGCAGAGAAAATAATGGCAGGAAGGCGTATCAGAGTGAGGAATTCCTAAGGTTTCTATGACATCCCGGGACGGGGGCTGTCCTCATCTGCAGAGCAGCAATCTGCATCCCAGAAAATGGATGAATATGAATACGCCGAGCAGCCGTACCACAGGGTGCCATGAAAGCCAAATAGGTATGCTCTGGCTTTATATTGAGTGCAATACTTTATACAGCTCCTTTAAGTTATTAAAATGAAAATTGGCACTATTAAGGCAAGATTTTCAAGTGGAGAATGGTTCCAGTGAGCAAAATATCTTATTAGCAGGACCTGGTTTGCTTGAGTCTATTTTGATACTGTAAACTTTTATTTTGTCCTAAGATTTTACAATAGATAGAACTTGGGTTCTGTGTCAAATTTTTTAATGGCGTTTTCAAATGCCGACTAAAGAAAAGAGTATTAATTTTCTGGCTGAACATGTACCCCACCCTTTCTTTTCAGTCTCAGGTGTATTTGAACCATCTCATTCCAAGCCTAGTAAGTTCACTTGATTCTTGCTGTCTCTTTCCGTCTTTCCTATGTAGACAAAAATCATCACCAGCTCTATCCAGAAAGTCTAAAATCTTAAGAACTGTCTCTCTGAAGATGACATCCCATTTCTGTGGACTCTAGGGTGAGCTGTGTGTCCCTCCATGAGATATCTATCACTTGCACACCTTCACCTTGGTTGCACGTTCCCTGGAATACTTGCCTTCTTGCTATGGATCCTCAAATTACAAGACACTCATTTCTATGGCTTTTCTTCTAACCAAAATTTAAGAATCAAAAGATAAAGTCAGAAATCCTTGGTTCCAAAGATAAAGACTCACAGAAGTAGGATGGGGAGGTCCAAAAAAAAAAAAGTCATCTTTTGCTTTCCCTGTACAAGAACTTTCTGACGATATCAAGGAAATAAATAAATCCAGTTGATATCCATGCCTCACACAGAAGCGAGTGAATGTGTTAAATTTTAACTTGTCAGATCCTGGTTTAAACCACCTGGAAACATCCCAGCAAACCCAAAAAACTCCTTCAAGGGAATTACAGCACCTTCAAGCTGTATTTGATTTGGCCTGTGTACCATTATCTTCCTCCCTTGCCATCCTCTTGGCCACCTTTCTATTACACACACACACACACACACACACACACTATTCCTAGGAGAATACCCTCTCTCTTCATCCCAGGTGATTGCTTTTGTATGTTGTTTTGTTTTGTTTTGTAAGTCCACTCTTTTGTATCAGCCGATGTTTGTTCAGATAATACCTCAGCAAACAGTGCCCTCTTAGCTATCTAACGCCATCAAAACCTAGACATTGCCCTGGTTTCCTTCCCTGTGCTCAGCCTCATTATAAACTCTTGTTCTTTTAGGACTTGGCAGAGCCTGCGGTTCTCACCACAACTACAGTTGGCATCCTGTGTGGATAAAGAATAAATATGAAAGAAGCTTTTGAGATCAAAAGAAATCACTAACAAATTATAGAGAAACTTGACAAAACTCTCTAGACCTTTTTTCTTACAAGGAAGTAAGCAGGTACAGAAAATGTTTCTATGGTGATAACACAGAAGAGCCTGGATAATGCTATCATCATTTTAAATGAATATTTTAAAGGCTAAATGTGGCCAGATATGAGCCCAATGGTTTGGAGATGGGGTGGAGGGGCATCCTGTCAGTATGCATGGCATCTATTACAGGAAAACATGGAGAGAAATTGATGAGAAGTTTTAGAAGTGTTTGCAACATGAGGACGGTAACACTGTTAGTGGCAGACTCAGAGTTCATAAGTCTTTAGAAGGGATAATTCTAGAAATCTAGTACTCGGTGGAGACCCAGTGTTCCTGAGCAACCTTACAGGGAATGGCAGAGAGGAGTCCTGCAGCTGCGGGCATGGTGTTCCCTCACTGGTCGGGCAAACCACCTCTCTTGGAGTGAACAGACTTACTTATGCATGAGTGTTGAGTCACCCAGTAAAACCCAATCTAAAAAAGGGGTAGAGGAGGAGGCAGAATAGAGAACATTCTTTTGTGGGTACAAGTTTCCCAAATGCAACATCACAGCTCCATGGACCTTTCCTCCTGTTCTCTGCTCCAACACTCTTACCCCTGTGGCCCCTGTATGTGTTTGCCCCTGCTACCTTGCCCATCCCCCAGAGGATGGTGCCACTCCTATGCACATGTGAGCAACATTAACTGGACACAGGGACTTTTTAATAACATTTAAAAAAGGAGGGCACAAAGTTGGGAGAGAGATAGGGTGAGGGATACCGGGGAGATGACAGAAACTGTATTCTTTTAAACACTGCCTGGCCCATTAGTTTTAGCCTCTTATTGGCTAGCTCTTACATATTGATCTAACCCATTTCTAATATTCTGTTGTATAGCACCACGAGCTGGCTTACCAGGAAAGATCTTAACCTGCGTCTATCTGGAGTGGGAGAATCATGGCGACTGCCTGACTCGGCTTCTTTCTCCCAGCATTCTGTTCTGTTTACTCCGCCTACCTAATTTTCTGTCCTATTAAAGGGCCAAGGCAGTTTCTTCATTAACCAATGAAATTAACACAAAACAGAAGACTCTCCCCCATCAAAACGCATTTCATAAATGTACGAGATTTTCAATGAACAAAAACATTATTTGAAATTTTTCAGCGCAACTTTTGACTCACTGGTTCTCCTGTTTCTTGTAAACCAGAGCACGCTGTGCATTCTAGACTACAGGAGCATGAAGATTGATTCCACACTAACGGGATAATCATAAAGCATGATTGTAACTACATGGGCAACCTACTCAATAAACTTGAAATCGTGCCTGCCTGTGGTGCAGATGTGCATCCAGTACTACAGAGATGCCATATGTCAGCTTCTGTTCTGGGTGCTTGGATAACCCAATACAGAATAAGAAAGGGGAAATTAACAGCTGATAAACCCAACATGGCTAGTATCTCCTCTTCTAAAAAGACACCACAGACCATACCCTAACCGTTTAGCATCAGCAACGGGAGTAAAGAAAAACAACTTCCAGAGTATGCCACGACAAAGCTGTACACATCTAAGATTGGCAAGACAGATTCTTCTGACTCTTTATGTATGCATCATATTGAAGGCGCATGAAGGAATTGTGTCAAAGGTGACGTGGAGATAAATAAATCTTCGAGTACTATCTGCCTCAAGTCAGGAGACTGCAATAAGCTCCAAACAATAGAGCTAAAACAGATCCATCCCACAGGGGCAGCCTACAGACAACAAATCGATATGTTTTCAGATTCAAGACTGACAAAGCTTCAAAGAGAACAAAGGATAATATTTCCCTGAAACAATTCTATGCAGCGGGCAAAAGATCTCTATCGGGCTTTTCTTCCTAAATACCGTTCAGATTCTGCCTCCTTCCTAAATGCGACACTCTGCAGAAGCCTTCTGATACGATCTCGGCAGGCTGGAAATAGCTTACATTTACTGGTGGTGTTGCCCAAAATCGATGCTGCGCAACTCGTGGGGAGCTCTGCATGGAACTGCAGACGCTAACCTAGTTTTTTAAAGATCCTTGCTCCCGATTTCATTTATATATTCCTTTAGTGAAAGAATAGTATTCAAAACTTCATGCACATAATTATATTAAATATGGGCCTTTGCTATGTTCAGTTTTACTAACAGAGAACGATTTTATGCAAAACATATGCATTTGTAGTTCAGTCACATGCGTTCCCATAGTGTCTGGAAATGGGTTATTGTAACTAACATTCTGTTTCATTTTCTGACAGTGAATGTGAGCAGGAGCTTGGGGAAAAAAAATGCCCTTACAAAAATTGAGGGACGAAGGACCTGGCACCATTTGTTACATTTTAAAGGCATGCATTGTATAACACAAAAATCAAAATATCAGGTATATTATTAGTAGCAATATATATAAAAGCTCACAGAAAACCAATCTTAATTCTGAAATTCACCCTCTCAAAAACAAATAACTATTTCTTGTTGCTACTTTTTTTATTTTTTCAGATCCAGGAACTGAAGCCGATACTGCCTTTATGTCAAGAAAGTGCAACAACCAAGGCCCAAAATTTTTGTATCACTTGCATCAGAGAGTGGATGTCCCTAGTGTCTAGTCTGATAAATAAACGGGGGAGGGGGACAAATAGGCAGTTCTCATTTTCTTTCGAACTGAGCATACATTACTGCTTGATACTATATTTTATAGACCTTATAAAACTAGTATAATTCCATCCGATATTTAAAACCACCATTTTTGATGAAAACATGATGTTCCAGGTAGGAGTCATTAGTATGAATGGCACAATTACACTGGTAACGGGGATTATGGTAACAAATCTGCATTAGGGAACTGATTAAATTCACTGTGCACAAAAAGTCAGAACACATACCTTGAGGAGAACGAAGACAGGACTGCGGGTACCAAGAGAAATAAACCCAGCAAAGACACCATAGAAGATGTAGGAAGGAAGGGCTGGCACACTGCTTTCCCTTCCTAGAAACGCTACTTGATTCTTCTAGTCATCATCCCATGCCAAGGATAAAACAGAAGAAGGAAGCTAAGCAAAGCTAACCTGAAGTCGCGGATTCCTGGTTCAGCTCCTTTGTCCCATAGCTCCACTACTGACCTGGACACGTTCTTAGGCTTGGTTCCTATACCACACTCCTGTGTTTGGCATTTTCTGACACACATTTCAATTTGATAAACTTCCTGTGGTGTCGTCGCTTTTTCTGCAGATTTTACTCTCTTGACACCTTGAATTCTGGCATCTTGCAAATAGATTTCTGTTCTGCTTTTCTGAGCACCAAACTCTACCTGCATTTATGAAAGCCCGTGATCTCAGAAGCAAATTGACCTTCAGAGGATGTTGATAATGACCTCCGTCCCATATCATTCTTGGCAAGCAACAGATACTATCATAAGATTTATACAAAGGACATGTTACTAGAAGCATATTGGGAGCCTGAAATTCACTAGGATATAGCTAAGCCTCCATAGAAGCCAAAACCTACACACCACACCTAAAATAAAAACCGTGGGGAAGAGTTTGTGGCAAAAAAAAAAAAAAATGAATCTAATCAATGTCACTTTCTCTACAGGCAAAGACCAACTTTTTTCAGTCTTTGTCTTCCTTGGTTTAACATTAGCATTATTTAGTTCTATTGTTCAGTTTAAGGTATATAAACTCAAGATTACAATGCCAACAAAATATGTCCGAAGGGAAAAGAGCAAGTGAGTCTACAGAGAGTTTGGGTAACCCATAAGAAGGTGAAAGACAGAAATGAGCTAACAGGAACTGTAGAAAACGTCCATCAGGCTTTTCCAAAGAACGGAGCTGACCACAGGCTGCATCTGGTACCCAGAGAGGCTTGACCACAGACTGCACCTGGAACCCACAGAGGATGACACACACAGGCTGCATCCGGTACCCAGAGGGGCTGACCACAGGCTGTACCTGGTACCCATAGAGGCTGACCACAGGCTGTACCTGGTACCCATAGAGGCTGACCACAGGCTGTACCTGGTACCCAGAGGGGCTGACCACAGGCTGTACCTGGTACCCATAGAGGCTGACCACAGGCTGTACCTGGTACCCAGAGGGGCTGACCACAGGCTGTACCTGGTACCCATAGAGGCTGACCACAGGCTGTACCTGGTACCCATAGAGGCTAACCACAGACTGCACCTGGAACCCACAGAGGATGACACACACAGGCTGCATCCGGTACCCAGAGGGGCTGACCACAGGCTGTACTTAGCACCAATATGTTCTAACATCATCTTCATGAGCTGCTTCTTGCTTGCACATAACACCTACTGACATTTCGGGAGCTTCCCTAAATGCTCTTACATAGACAAGTGACCCAACCTCTTACAACACTAAGAACAGAATGTCTTATAGGTGCAGTTTGCAAGATTAAGTGTTAATGGGTATTACCGAATTAGGCTTTTTTCAGTAAATGAAATTCTACAGTAAAGGTCAGGCAGCTACACACGTATTTCCCATTAATTCCTTCCAAATCCCATGAGGTTGTTAGACATCTTTAAAGGTGAGAGAGCAAAGTTTAAAGGTTGAAAAACATTTACATTTCTGCTGTCAACAGTATTTGAACACTGCTCTGTCTCTGGGGGAAATATTTTCTGTAAAATGAGATAAAAGAACTGTAGGGATGAGAGTCAGATGTAGTGGCAGATGTCTTTAATCCCAGAACATGGGAGGCTGAAAAGTTGGACCTCTGTAAGTCCAAAGCTAGATTGGTTATTGAGTTTTGGGCCAACCAGGGCTACATGGAGAGACTCTGTCTCAAAAAAAAAGAAAAAACAAAAAACAAAAAAATATGAGTACAACATAGGTCATGGCTTCTGCTCTTGAATATAGTCTATAAACAAAGAGGCTGTTATATACATGTTTTTAAGGACTTGCTTGGATATCCAAATTGACAACACAGATAAAGTCAGGAACCTGATATCATCTCCCAAATAAAACTTTATTTCTACCTTATAGCTCTTGCTCCACTAATCTTTCCCATTTCAGCATAGGAAAGATACCATTCCCTGTTTAGACATTCTCACCATTAAATATGAACATCTAGTTTTGATTTTGATTTTTGAATTGCCTTTCTAAAATAATTACTGAGTGGTTTGACATTGTTCTTATATGTTTATCATCTTACTCCAATTCTTAATGTCTGACACCGGTCAATAGTAGATAAAGCAGCTCTTGTGCTAATGACGGTGTTTGTGAAGGGCGAGAAATGTGAGCCTATTCCACCTTGTCTGAAGGGCAGAGAGTATGAGGTTGCTCAAGGATTTTTTTTTTAATCTTTTTTTTTTATTGAGAAAATGAGAAAAAAAACAAGTTTCCACCTCCTCCCAGCCTCCCATTTCCCTCCCCCTCCTCCCACCCTTCTCCCCCTCCCCCCAATCCTTTCCCCCTCCCTCTCCAGTCCAAAGAGCAATCAGGGTTCCCTGCCCTGTGGAAAGTCCAAGGTCCTGCGTTGTTAACAACAAGTGTGGCTACACACACTGACCTAGAGTGTGGTTACACACACTGACCTAGAGTGTGTCTACACACACTGACCTAGAGTGTGTCTACACACACTGACCTAGAGTGTGTCTACACACACTGACCTAGAGTGTGTCTACACACACTGACCTAGAGTGTGGTTACACACACTGACCTAGAGTGTGGTTACACACACTGACCTAGAGTGTGTCTACACACACTGACCTAGAGTGTGGTTACAGACACTGACCTAGAGTGTGTCTACACACACTGACCTAGAGTGTGGTTACACACACTGACCTAGAGTGTGGTTACACACACTGACCTAGAGTGTGGTTACACACACTGACCTAGAGTGTGGTTACACACACTGACCTAGAGAGTGTCTACACACACTGACCTAGAGTGTGGTTACACACACTCACCTAGAGTGTGTCTACACACACTGACCTAGAGTGTGGTTACAAACACTGACCTAGAGTGTGGTTACACACACTGACCTAGAGTGTGTCTACTCACACTGACCTAGAGTGTGGTTACACACACTGACCTAGAGTATGGTTACACACACTGACCTAGAGTGTGGTTACACACACTGACCTAGAGTGTGTCTACACACACTGACCTAGAGTGTGGTTACACACACTGACCTAGAGTATGGTTACAGACACTGACCTAGAGAGTGTCTACACACACTGACCTAGAGAGTGTCTACACACACTGACCTAGAGTGTGGTTACACACACTGACCTAGAGAGTGTCTACACACACTGACCTAGAGAGTGTCTACACACACTGACCTAGAGTGTGGTTACACACACTGACCTAGAGAGTGTCTACACACACTGACCTAGAGAGTGTCTACACACACTGACCTAGAGTGTGGCTACACACACTGACCTAGAGTGTGGTTACACACACTGACCTAGAGAGTGTCTACACACACTGACCTAGAGTGTGGTTACACACACTCACCTAGAGTGTGTCTACACACACTGACCTAGAGTGTGGTTACACACACTGACCTAGAGTGTGGTTACACACACTGACCTAGAGAGTGTCTACACACACTGACCTAGAGAGTGTCTACACACACTGACCTAGAGTGTGGCTACACACACTGACCTAGAGTGTGGTTACACACACTGACCTAGAGTGTGGTTACACACACTCACCTAGAGTGTGGTTACACACACTGACCTAGAGTGTGGTTACACAAACTGACCTAGAGTATGGTTACACACACTGACCTAGAGAGTGTCTACACACACTGACCTAGAGTGTGGTTACACACACTGACCTAGAGTGTGGTTACACACACTGACCTAGAGAGTGTCTACACACACTGACCTAGAGTGTGGTTACACACACTGACCTAGAGTGTGTCTACACACACTGACCTAGAGTTTGGTTACACACACTGACCTAGAGTGTGGTTACACACACTGACCTAGAGTGTGTCTACACACACTGACCTAGAGTGTGTC
Source organism: Microtus pennsylvanicus (assembly GCF_037038515.1). Classification (NCBI taxonomy): domain Eukaryota; kingdom Metazoa; phylum Chordata; class Mammalia; order Rodentia; family Cricetidae; genus Microtus; species Microtus pennsylvanicus. The sequence goes on along the minus strand of NC_134594.1, from coordinate 44,054,777 downwards.
TACACACACTGACCTAGAGTGTGGTTACACACACTGACCTAGAGTGTGTCTACAGACACTGACCTAGAGTGTGGTTACACACACTGACCTAGAGTGTGTCTACACACACTGACCTAGAGTGTGTCTACAGACACTGACCTAGAGAGTGTCTACACACACTGACCTAGAGTGTGGTTACACACACTGACCTAGAGTGTGGTTACACACACTGACCTAGAGTGTGTCTACACACACTGACATAGAGTGTGTCTACACACACTGACCTAGAGTGTGGTTACACACACTGACCTAGAGTGTGTCTACAGACACTGACCTAGAGTGTGGCTACACACACTGACCTAGAGTGTGGTTACACACACTGACCTAGAGTGTGGTTACACACACTGACCTAGAGTGTGGTTACACACACTGACCTAGAGAGTGTCTACACACACTGACCTAGAGTTTGGTTACACACACTGACCTAGAGTGTGGTTACACACACTGACCTAGAGTGTGTCTACACACACTGACCTAGAGTGTGGCTACACACACTGACCTAGAGTGTGTCTACACACACTGACCTAGAGTGTGGTTACACACACTGACCTAGAGTGTGTCTACACACACTGACCTAGAGAGTGTGGTTACACACACTGACCTAGAGTGTGGTTACACACACTGACCTAGAGTGTGGTTACACACACTGACCTAGAGTGTGGTTACACACACTGACCTAGAGTGTGGTTACACACACTGACCTAGAGTGTGGTTACACACGCTGACCTAGAGTGTGGTTACACACGCTGACCTATAGTGTGTCTACACACACTGACCTAGAGTGTGTCTACACACACTGACCTAGAGTGTGTCTACACACACTGACCTAGAGTGTGTCTACACACACTGACCTAGAGTGTGGTTACACACACTGACCTAGAGTGTGTCTACACACACTGACCTAGAGTGTGGTTACACACACTGACCTAGAGTGTGGTTACACACACTGACCTAGAGTGTGGTTACACACACTGACCTAGAGTGTGGCTACACACACTGACCTAGAGTGTGTCTACACACACTGACCTAGAGTGTGGTTACACACACTGACCTAGAGTGTGGCTACACACACTGACCTAGAGTGTGTCTACACACACTGACCTAGAGTGTGGTTACACACACTGACCTAGAGTGTGTCTACACACACTGACCTAGAGTGTGGTTACACACACTGACCTAGAGTGTGGTTACACAGACTGACCTAGAGTGTGGTTACACAGACTGACCTAGAGTGTGGTTACACACACTGACCTAGAGTGTGGCTACACACACTGACCTAGAGTGTGTCTACACACACTGACCTAGAGTGTGGCTCCACACACTGACCTAGAGTGTGTCTACACACACTGACCTAGAGAGTGTGGTTACACACACTGACCTAGAGTGTGGTTACACACACTGACCTAGAGTGTGGTTACACACACTGACCTAGAGTGTGTCTACACACACTGACCTAGAGTGTGTCTACACACACTGACCTAGAGTGTGTCTACACACACTGACCTAGAGAGTGTGGTTACACACACTGACCTAGAGTGTGTCTACACACACTGACCTAGAGTGTGGTTACACACACTGACCCAGAGTGTGTCTACACACACTGACCCAGAGTGTGTCTAAACACACTGACCTAGAGAGTGTCTACACACACTGACCTAGAGTGTGTCTACACACACTGACCTAGAGTGTGGTTACACACACTGACCTAGAGTGTGGTTACACACACTGACCTAGAGAGTGTCTACACACACTGACCTAGAGTGTGTCTACACTCACTGACCTAGAGTGTGGTTACACACACTGACCTAGAGTGTGTCTACACACACTGACCTAGAGAGTGTCTACACACACTGACCTAGAGTGTGGTTACACAGACTGACCTAGAGTATGGTTACACACACTGACCTAGAGGAGTGTGGTTACACACACTGACCTAGAGTGTGTCTACACACACTGACCTAGAGTGTGGTTACACACACTGACCTAGAGTGTGTCTACACATACTGACCTAGAGGAGTGTGGATACACACACTGACCTAGAGTGTGGTTACACACACTGACCTAGAGAGTGTCTACACACACTGACCTAGAGAGTGTCTACACACACTGACCTAGAGTGTGTCTACACACACTGACCTAGAGTGTGTCTACACACACTGACCTAGAGTGTGGCTACACACACTGACCTAGAGTGTGGTTACACAAACTGACCTAGAGTATGGTTACACACACTGACCTAGAGAGTGTCTACACACACTGACCTAGAGTGTGGTTACACACACTGACCTAGAGTGTGGTTACACACACTGACCTAGAGTGTGTCTACACACACTGACATAGAGTGTGGTTACACACACTGACCTAGAGTGTGGTTACACACACTGACCTAGAGAGTGTCTACACACACTGACCTAGAGTGTGGTTACACACACTGACCTAGAGTGTGGTTACACACACTGACCTAGAGTGTGTCTACACACACTGACCTAGAGTGTGTCTACACACACTGACCTAGAGTGTGGTTACACACACTGACCTAGAGTGTGGTTACACACACTGACCTAGAGTGTGGCTACACACACTGACCTAGAGTGTGTCTACACACACTGACCTAGAGTGTGGTTACACACACTGACCTAGAGTGTGTCTACACACACTGACCTAGAGTGTGTCTACACACACTGACCTAGAGTGTGGTTACACACACTGACCTAGAGTGTGTCTACACACACTGACCTAGAGTGTGGTTACACACACTGACCTAGAGTGTGGTTACACACACTGACCTAGAGTGTGGCTACACACACTGACCTAGAGTGTGTCTACACACACTGACCTAGAGTGTGGTTACACACACTGACCTAGAGTGTGTCTACACACACTGACCTAGAGTGTGGTTACACACACTGACCTAGAGTGTGTCTACACACACTGACCTAGAGTGTGTCTACACACACTGACCTAGAGTGTGGTTACACACACTGACCTAGAGTGTGGTTACACACACTGACCTAGAGTGTGGCTACACACACTGACCTAGAGTGTGTCTACACACACTGACCTAGAGTGTGGTTACACACACTGACCTAGAGTGTGGCTACACACACTGACCTAGAGTGTGTCTACACACACTGACCTAGAGTGTGGCTACACACACTGACCTAGAGTGTGTCTACACACACTGACCTAGAGTGTGGTTACACACACTGACCTAGAGTGTGGTTACACACACTGACCTAGAGTGTGTCTACACACACTGACCTAGAGTGTGTCTACACACACTGACCTAGAGTGTGGTTACACACACTGACCTAGAGTGTGGTTACACACACTGACCTAGAGTGTGGCTACACACACTGACCTAGAGTGTGTCTACACACACTGACCTAGAGTGTGTCTACACACACTGACCTAGAGTGTGTCTACACACACTGACCTAGAGTGTGTCTACACACACTGACCTAGAGTGTGGTTACACACACTGACCTAGAGTGTGGTTACACACACTGACCTAGAGTGTGGCTACACACACTGACCTAGAGTGTGTCTACACACACTGACCTAGAGTGTGGCTACACACACTGACCTAGAGTGTGTCTACACACACTGACCTAGAGTGTGTCTACAGACACTGACCTAGAGTGTGGTTACACACACTGACCTAGAGAGTGTCTACACACACTGACCTAGAGTGTGTCTACACACACTGACCTAGAGTGTGGTTACACACACTGACCTAGAGTGTGGTTACACACACTGACCTAGAGTGTGTCTACACACACTGACCTAGAGAGTGTGGTTACACACACTGACCTAGAGTGTGGTTACACACACTGACCTAGAGTGTGGTTACACACACTGACCTAGAGTGTGGTTACACACACTGACCTAGAGTGTGGTTACACACACTGACCTAGAGTGTGGTTACACACACTGACCTAGAGTGTGGTTACACACACTGACCTAGAGTGTGGTTACACACACTGACCTATAGTGTGTCTACACACACTGACCTAGAGTGTGTCTACACACACTGACCTAGAGTGTGGTTACACACACTGACCTAGAGTGTGTCTACACACACTGACCTAGAGTGTGTCTACACACACTGACCTAGAGTGTGGCTACACACACTGACCTAGAGTGTGTCTACACACACTGACCTAGAGTGTGGTTACACACACTGACCTAGAGTGTGGTTACACACACTGACCTAGAGTGTGGTTACACAGACTGACCTAGAGTGTGGTTACACACACTGACCTAGAGTGTGGTTACACAGACTGACCTAGAGTGTGGTTACACACACTGACCTAGAGTGTGGTTACACACACTGACCTAGAGTGTGTCTACACACACTGACCTAGAGTGTGGTTACACACACTGACCTAGAGTGTGGTTACACACACTGACCTAGAGAGTGTCTACACACACTGACCTAGAGTGTGGTTACACACACTGACCTAGAGTGTGTCTACAGACACTGACCTAGAGTGTGGTTACACACACTGACCTAGAGTGTGTCTACACACACTGACCTAGAGTGTGGCTACACACACTGACCTAGAGTGTGTCTACACACACTGACCTAGAGTGTGGTTACACACACTGACCTAGAGTGTGGTTACACACACTGACCTAGAGTGTGTCTACACACACTGACCTAGAGAGTGTGGTTACACACACTGACCTAGAGTGTGGTTACACACACTGACCTAGAGTGTGGTTACACACACTGACCTAGAGTGTGGTTACACACACTGACCTAGAGTGTGGTTACACACACTGACCTAGAGTGTGGTTACACACACTGACCTAGAGTGTGGTTACACACACTGACCTATAGTGTGTCTACACACACTGACCTAGAGTGTGTCTACACACACTGACCTAGAGTGTGGTTACACACACTGACCTAGAGTGTGGCTACACACACTGACCTAGAGTGTGGTTACACACACTGACCTAGAGTGTGTCTACACACACTGACCTAGAGTGTGGTTACACACACTGACCTAGAGTGTGGTTACACACACTGACCTAGAGTGTGGTTACACACACTGACCTAGAGTGTGGTTACACACACTGACCTAGAGTGTGGTTACACACACTGACCTAGAGTGTGGTTACACACACTGACCTAGAGTGTGGTTACACACACTGACCTAGAGTGTGGTTACACACACTGACCTAGAGTGTGTCTACACACACTGACCTAGAGTGTGGTTACACACACTGACCTAGAGTGTGTCTACACACACTAACCTAGAGTGTGGTTACACACACTGACCTAGAGTGTGTCTACACACACTGACCTAGAGAGTGTGGTTACACACACTGACCTAGAGTGTGGTTACACACACTGACCTAGAGTGTGGTTACACACACTGACCTAGAGTGTGTCTACACACACTGACCTAGAGTGTGGTTACACACACTGACCTAGAGTGTGGTTACACACACTGACCTAGAGTGTGTCTACACACACTGACCTAGAGAGTGTCTACACACACTGACCTAGAGTGTGGTTACACACACTGACCTAGAGAGTGGTTACACACACTGACCTAGAGTGTGTCTACACACACTGACCTAGAGAGTGTCTACACACACTGACCTAGAGTGTGTCTACACACACTGACCTAGAGTGTGGTTACACACACTGACCTAGAGTGTGTCTACACACACTGACCTAGAGTGTGGTTACACACACTGACCTAGAGTGTGGTTACACACACTGACCTAGAGTGTGTCTACACACACTGACCTAGAGTGTGTCTACACACACTGACCTAGAGTGTGTCTACACACACTGACCTAGAGTGTGTCTACACACACTGACCTAGAGTGTGGTTACACACACTGACCTAGAGTGTGGTTACACACACTGACCTAGAGTGTGTCTACACACACTGACCTAGAGAGTGTCTACACACACTGACCTAGAGTGTGTCTACACACACTGACCTAGAGAGTGTGGTTACACACACTGACCTAGAGTGTGTCTACACACACTGACCTAGAGAGTGTCTACACACACTGACCTAGAGTGTGTCTACACACACTGACCTAGAGTGTGTCTACACACACTGACCTAGAGTGTGTCTACACACACTGACCTAGAGTGTGTCTACACACACTGACCTAGAGTGTGGTTACACACACTGACCTAGAGTGTGGTTACACACACTGACCTAGAGTGTGGTTACACACACTGACCTAGAGTGTGTCTACACACACTGACCTAGAGAGTGTCTACACACACTGACCTAGAGTGTGTCTACACACACTGACCTAGAGTGTGTCTACACACACTGACCTAGAGTGTGGTTACACACACTGACCTAGAGTGTGTCTACACACACTGACCTAGAGTGTGTCTACACACACTGACCTAGAGTGTGTCTACACACACTGACCTAGAGTGTGGTTACACACACTGACCTAGAGTGTGGTTACATACACTGACCTAGAGTGTGGTTACACACACTGACCTAGAGTGTGGTTACACACACTGACCTAGAGGAGTGTGGTTACACACACTGACCTAGAGTGTGTCTACACACACTGACCTAGAGTGTGGTTACACACACTGACCTAGAGAGTGGTTACACACACTGACCTAGAGTGTGTCTACACACACTGACCTAGAGTGTGGCTACGCACACTGACCTAGAGTGTGGTTACACACACTGACCTAGAGTGTGTCTACACACACTGACCTAGAGTGTGGTTACACACACTGACCTAGAGTGTGGTTACACAGACTGACCTAGAGTGTGGTTACACACACTGACCTAGAGTGTGGTTACACACACTGACCTAGAGTGTGGTTACACACACTGACCTAGAGGAGTGTGGTTACACACACTGACCTAGAGTGTGTCTACACACACTGACCTAGAGTGTGGTTACACACACTGACCTAGAGAGTGGTTACACACACTGACCTAGAGTGTGTCTACACACACTGACCTAGAGTGTGGCTACGCACACTGACCTAGAGTGTGGTTACACACACTGACCTAGAGTGTGGTTACACACACTGACCTAGAGTGTGTCTACACACACTGACCTAGAGTGTGTCTACACACACTGACCTAGAGTGTGGTTACACACACTGACCTAGAGTGTGTCTACAGACACTGACCTAGAGTGTGGTTACACACACTGACCTAGAGTGTGGCTACACACACTGACCTAGAGTGTGTCTACACACACTGACCTAGAGTGTGTCTACAGACACTGACCTAGAGTGTGGTTACACACACTGACCTAGAGAGTGTCTACACACACTGACCTAGAGTGTGTCTACACACACTGACCTAGAGTGTGGTTACACACACTGACCTAGAGTGTGGTTACACACACTGACCTAGAGTGTGTCTACACACACTGACCTAGAGAGTGTGGTTACACACACTGACCTAGAGTGTGGTTACACACACTGACCTAGAGTGTGGTTACACACACTGACCTAGAGTGTGGTTACACACACTGACCTAGAGTGTGGTTACACACACTGACCTAGAGTGTGGTTACACACACTGACCTAGAGTGTGGTTACACACACTGACCTAGAGTGTGGTTACACACACTGACCTAGAGTGTGGTTACACACACTGACCTAGAGTGTGGTTACACACACTGACCTAGAGTGTGTCTACACACACTGACCTAGAGTGTGTCTACACACACTGACCTAGAGTGTGGTTACACACACTGACCTAGAGTGTGTCTACAGACACTGACCTAGAGTGTGGTTACACACACTGACCTAGAGTGTGGCTACACACACTGACCTAGAGTGTGTCTACACACACTGACCTAGAGTGTGTCTACAGACACTGACCTAGAGTGTGGTTACACACACTGACCTAGAGAGTGTCTACACACACTGACCTAGAGTGTGTCTACACACACTGACCTAGAGTGTGGTTACACACACTGACCTAGAGTGTGGTTACACACACTGACCTAGAGTGTGTCTACACACACTGACCTAGAGAGTGTGGTTACACACACTGACCTAGAGTGTGGTTACACACACTGACCTAGAGTGTGGTTACACACACTGACCTAGAGTGTGGTTACACACACTGACCTAGAGTGTGGTTACACACACTGACCTAGAGTGTGGTTACACACACTGACCTAGAGTGTGGTTACACACACTGACCTAGAGTGTGGTTACACACACTGACCTATAGTGTGTCTACACACACTGACCTAGAGTGTGTCTACACACACTGACCTAGAGTGTGGTTACACACACTGACCTAGAGTGTGTCTACACACACTGACCTAGAGTGTGTCTACACACACTGACCTAGAGTGTGTCTACACACACTGACCTAGAGTGTGGCTACACACACTGACCTAGAGTGTGTCTACACACACTGACCTAGAGTGTGGTTACACACACTGACCTAGAGTGTGGTTACACACACTGACCTAGAGTGTGGTTACACAGACTGACCTAGAGTGTGGTTACACACACTGACCTAGAGTGTGGTTACACAGACTGACCTAGAGTGTGGTTACACACACTGACCTAGAGTGTGGTTACACACACTGACCTAGAGTGTGTCTACACACACTGACCTAGAGTGTGGTTACACACACTGACCTAGAGTGTGGTTACACACACTGACCTAGAGAGTGTCTACACACACTGACCTAGAGTGTGGTTACACACACTGACCTAGAGTGTGTCTACAGACACTGACCTAGAGTGTGGTTACACACACTGACCTAGAGTGTGTCTACACACACTGACCTAGATTGTGGCTACACACACTGACCTAGAGTGTGTCTACACACACTGACCTAGAGTGTGGTTACACACACTGACCTAGAGTGTGGTTACACACACTGACCTAGAGTGTGTCTACACACACTGACCTAGAGAGTGTGGTTACACACACTGACCTAGAGTGTGGTTACACACACTGACCTAGAGTGTGGTTACACACACTGACCTAGAGTGTGGTTACACACACTGACCTAGAGTGTGGTTACACACACTGACCTAGAGTGTGGTTACACACACTGACCTAGAGTGTGGTTACACACACTGACCTATAGTGTGTCTACACACACTGACCTAGAGTGTGTCTACACACACTGACCTAGAGTGTGGTTACACACACTGACCTAGAGTGTGGCTACACACACTGACCTAGAGTGTGTCTACACACACTGACCTAGAGTGTGGTTACACACACTGACCTAGAGTGTGGTTACACACACTGACCTAGAGTGTGGTTACACACACTGACCTAGAGTGTGGTTACACACACTGACCTAGAGTGTGGTTACACAGACTGACCTAGAGTGTGGTTACACACACTGACCTAGAGTGTGGTTACACACACTGACCTAGAGTGTGGTTACACACACTGACCTAGAGTGTGGTTACACACACTGACCTAGAGTGTGTCTACACACACTGACCTAGAGTGTGGTTACACACACTGACCTAGAGTGTGTCTACACACACTAACCTAGAGTGTGGTTACACACACTGACCTAGAGTGTGTCTACACACACTGACCTAGAGAGTGTGGTTACACACACTGACCTAGAGTGTGGTTACACACACTGACCTAGAGTGTGGTTACACACACTGACCTAGAGTGTGTCTACACACACTGACCTAGAGTGTGGTTACACACACTGACCTAGAGTGTGGTTACACACACTGACCTAGAGTGTGTCTACACACACTGACCTAGAGAGTGTGGTTACACACACTGACCTAGAGTGTGTCTACACACACTGACCTAGAGAGTGTCTACACACACTGACCTAGAGTGTGTCTACACACACTGACCTAGAGTGTGTCTACACACACTGACCTAGAGTGTGTCTACACACACTGACCTAGAGTGTGTCTACACACACTGACCTAGAGTGTGGTTACACACACTGACCTAGAGTGTGTCTACACACACTGACCTAGAGTGTGTCTACACACACTGACCTAGAGTGTGTCTACACTCACTGACCTAGAGTGTGGTTACACACACTGACCTAGAGTGTGGTTACACACACTGACCTAGAGTGTGTCTACACACACTGACCTAGAGTGTGTCTACACACACTGACCTAGAGTGTGGTTACACACACTGACCTAGAGTGTGTCTACACACACTGACCTAGAGTGTGTCTACACACACTGACCTAGAGTGTGTCTACACTCACTGACCTAGAGTGTGGTTACACACACTGACCTAGAGTGTGGTTACACACACTGACCTAGAGTGTGTCTACACACACTGACCTAGAGTGTGGTTACACACACTGACCTAGAGTGTGGTTACACACACTGACCTAGAGTGTGTCTACACACACTGACCTAGAGAGTGTCTACACACACTGACCTAGAGAGTGTCTACACACACTGACCTAGAGTGTGTCTACACACACTGACCTAGAGTGTGTCTACACACACTGACCTAGAGTGTGGTTACACACACTGACCTAGAGTGTGTCTACACACACTGACCTAGAGTGTGTCTACACACACTGACCTAGAGTGTGTCTACACACACTGACCTAGAGTGTGTCTACACACACTGACCTAGAGTGTGTCTACACACACTGACCTAGAGTGTGGTTACACACACTGACCTAGAGTGTGGTTACATACACTGACCTAGAGTGTGGTTACACACACTGACCTAGAGTGTGGTTACACACACTGACCTAGAGTGTGTCTACACACACTGACCTAGAGTGTGGTTACACACACTGACCTAGAGTGTGGTTACACACACTGACCTAGAGTGTGTCTACACACACTGACCTAGAGAGTGTGGTTACACACACTGACCTAGAGTGTGTCTACACACACTGACCTAGAGAGTGTCTACACACACTGACCTAGAGTGTGTCTACACACACTGACCTAGAGAGTGTCTACACACACTGACCTAGAGTGTGTCTACACACACTGACCTAGAGTGTGTCTACACACACTGACCTAGAGTGTGTCTACACACACTGACCTAGAGTGTGGTTACACACACTGACCTAGAGTGTGTCTACACACACTGACCTAGAGTGTGTCTACACACACTGACCTAGAGTGTGTCTACACACACTGACCTAGAGTGTGTCTACACACACTGACCTAGAGTGTGGTTACACACACTGACCTAGAGAGTGGTTACACACACTGACCTAGAGTGTGGTTACACACACTGACCTAGAGTGTGGTTACACACACTGACCTAGAGTGTGTCTACACACACTGACCTAGAGAGTGTGGTTACACACACTGACCTAGAGTGTGTCTACACACACTGACCTAGAGAGTGTCTACACACACTGACCTAGAGTGTGTCTACACACACTGACCTAGAGTGTGTCTACACACACTGACCTAGAGTGTGTCTACACACACTGACCTAGAGTGTGTCTACACACACTGACCTAGAGTGTGGTTACACACACTGACCTAGAGTGTGTCTACACACACTGACCTAGAGTGTGTCTACACACACTGACCTAGAGTGTGTCTACACACACTGACCTAGAGTGTGGTTACACACACTGACCTAGAGTGTGGTTACACACACTGACCTAGAGTGTGGTTACACACACTGACCTAGAGTGTGGTTACACACACTGACCTAGAGAGTGTCTACACACACTGACCTAGAGTGTGGTTACACACACTGACCTAGAGTGTGGTTACACACACTGACCTAGAGTGTGTCTACACACACTGACCTAGAGTGTGTCTACACACACTGACCTAGAGTGTGTCTACACACACTGACCTAGAGTGTGGTTACACACACTGACCTAGAGTGTGGTTACACACACTGACCTAGAGGAGTGTGGTTACACACACTGACCTAGAGTGTGTCTACACACACTGACCTAGAGTGTGGTTACACACACTGACCTAGAGAGTGGTTACACACACTGACCTAGAGTGTGTCTACACACACTGACCTAGAGTGTGGTTACACACACTGACCTAGAGTGTGGTTACACACACTGACCTAGAGGAGTGTGGTTACACACACTGACCTAGAGTGTGTCTACACACACTGACCTAGAGTGTGGTTACACACACTGACCTAGAGAGTGGTTACACACACTGACCTAGAGTGTGTCTACACACACTGACCTAGAGTGTGGCTACGCACACTGACCTAGAGTGTGGTTACACACACTGACCTAGAGTGTGTCTACACACACTGACCTAGAGTGTGTCTACACACACTGACCTAGAGTGTGGTTACACACACTGACCTAGAGTGTGTCTACACACACTGACCTAGAGTGTGGTTACACACACTGACCTAGAGTGTGGTTACACACACTGACCTAGAGTGTGTCTACACACACTGACCTAGAGTGTGTCTACACACACTGACCTAGAGTGTGTCTACACACACTGACCTAGAGTGTGGTTACACACACTGACCTAGAGTGTGTCTACACACACTGACCTAGAGTGTGGTTACACACACTGACCTAGAGTGTGTCTACACACACTGACCTAGAGTGTGGTTACACACACTGACCTAGAGTGTGGTTACACACACTGACCTAGAGTGTGGTTACACACACTGACCTAGAGTGTGGTTACACACACTGACCTAGAGTGTGGTTACACACACTGACCTAGAGTGTGGTTACACACACTGACCTAGAGTGTGTCTACACACACTGACCTAGAGTGTGGTTACACACACTGACCTAGAGTGTGTCTACACACACTGACCTAGAGTGTGTCTACACACACTGACCTAGAGAGTGTGTCTACACACACTGACCTAGAGTGTGGTTACACACACTGACCTAGAGTGTGGTTACACACACTGACCTAGAGTGTGGTTACACACACTGACCTAGAGTGTGTCTACACACACTGACCTAGAGTGTGGTTACACAGACTGACCTAGAGTGTGGTTACACACACTGACCTAGAGTGTGGCTCCACACACTGACCTAGAGTGTGTCTACACACACTGACCTAGAGTGTGTCTACACACACTGACCTAGAGTGTGGTTACACACACTGACCTAGAGTGTGTCTACACACACTGACCTAGAGTGTGGCTACTTGGTTTTTGTGACATTAAGAATGTCAGAAAATTCAAGCATAATTCTGCTCTTTCTTTTGAATTAAGAGGTTTGACCAAGGAAATGGTTGCCTTCAGGTTACATGGCCCAGAGTGGGTTACCTACCTATACAACAGAATGCTTTTTTTCACGAATTAATGGCTTGATGGCTCAAAGTGTTGAAGCAAGTAACTGTTCTAGTTGTCCTTTGTATTATGTTAAAGCAGTCTTTTGTCTTCTTCCCCCTTTTGTATTGGGGTTATAAAAGTGAATGGAGAATTAAATGCAGGCAATTTCAGTATTCACTGGAACTCTCTCCTGATATTGTATTGTGATTCTGTTTTATTATTTTAACTCACATCTTCATTCTCTTATTTTTCTAATCCCCCTACCCCTACCCAAGTAAGTGGTATCCTTGTCGAAGTTGGTCTCCAACAAATGCTAACCGAGCTTGTGCTGACTGTCACAAAGGCAGAGTTGAGACACTAGAAAACCAGCTAGGGAGGCAAAGGAGCTCAAAGGATGAGGCGGAAGACTTACAGAGGGGCTGGACCTGAGCTTGCTGGCGTGTACATGGAGGAAATACGAAAGGCAGAATCTGGACTTCCGACTGAGGGGATCTTTCCGTGGCCTCACTTGTGGCTGCTGGAGCTGGGTATTTCAAAGGCGTTTAGCTCATTGGGTGGGCTGGACCGACTGGCCAGGCAGCTGAGGTGATCTGCCCGTCTGTTTCCCTAGCAGCTGATCGATCACAACCATGTGCCACCAGACTTGCTGTTTATGTGGGTTCTGGGGCTCACACTCAGGTCTTCATGCTTTCATGACAAGCACTTTACTGACAGAACTACCTCCCCAGCACCCCCAAATCAAAGAAAACTTCAAAACACGTAGTTCAAATGTGTTCAGTAAGCAAGCATGGAGTTAGGTCTGTATTTAAACTAGTTAGGATGTGCCAGCCACTTCTATTTCCCCTTCCCACTATCTTACCTTTTCCTGTCTGTAATGCACTCACTTGCTATGATTTTCCAATTGCAATCCTATGAGTGCTTTACATTTTAGTCACATTTGAGGACACTGTGACACAGCATCTTAAACAATTCCTTCTTACTTGAAATTCGTTTGCCTTCCTGTATAAAATACCATGGATTTCATGGTACTTTGTGTTCCTCTTTTGTTATTTCTTCTTATTTTTATCTTTCCCTTTAATCTTCTAATTGCTGCCAAGAGCAACCATAACCTAAATGCAGTGAACAGGATTTACTTGCAGCTCATAGCCAGCTACATGGGAGCTAAGAAGTCAAAGAAACGCAAGGCAGTAGTGTGGGAGTTCTGGCTCCAACAGGCACGAGTATGAACATGCATACATGGCAATATTACCTGTATAACCCCCAAAGCATGTCCCACCTGACAGGCATGCATACATCTGTCAACAAGAAGCTAATGTGCTTGCTTTAAATCAGTGAAGGACTGTAAGAGCTATAAAGGCTGATCATGTAGCCTCTTTCTGTGAGAAGACATCTCTTTACGTTCACATGTTTTATGAAAAAAAAAAAAAACTTTCCTTGCTGTCATAGTTAGCTTCAGCTGTGATCTTGACATGCTTGGGAAGAGGAAATCCCAGTTGGGGAATTGTCCCCATTAGATTGACTTGTGGGCATGTATGTGGCTTTTTCTTGGTTGCTAATTGGTGAAAGAAGGGCCAGACCCTGGTAGGCAGTGCTACCCTAGGTAGTTGGGACTAGGAGGCATAAGAAATGACGCTGATGTTCTGATATTACTCACTTGGGGGAGTATGCTGAAAAAAAGTCACTGAACTTGAACCTACCCTTGGGTAACCAACCTGTTTCCAAATCATGATACAAAGACTTCTTATTAGTCATGAATGCTCAGCCTAGCTTTGGCTTGTTTCTGGCTAGCTTTTTTTTTTTTAAGCTTAAATTAACCTGTTTTTCTTTATCTACCTTTTGCCTTGGGACTTTTTAACCTGTTTTCTGTTTTACTTTCTGGCTCCAGGAATGTCCCTATCTTTCTTCTTTTTCTCTTCTTTCTGAATGTATATATCTCTTCCTAACTTAGTCTCTCCACCTGTCATCCCTTCCTGTCCCTCTCCTACCTAGCTATTGGTTGGTCAGCTTTCATTAGACCAATCAGGTGCCTTAGGCAGACAAGGTAAAACAAATGTAATGCATCTTTCCATAATTAAACATACATTACAAGAAACATAGCACACCTTTACATAATTAAGTCTTGCACAACGCAGCAGCAAGTCAGTAAACGCCTTTCTTCTGGAGCCCCTGCTTCAGTTCCTGCTTCTAGCTTCCTGTCTGGAGCTCTTGCCCTGACTTCTCTGAATGATGAGCTGTAATCTATAAGCTGAAATAAACCTTTTAAGACTCTATCAGTGACATTTGTACAATACATCAGAACTGCAAATCTGTGGAAGTAAAACCTTTGCGTGATTAGAACAAGGAACGCTGGAGTG
Source organism: Microtus pennsylvanicus (assembly GCF_037038515.1). Lineage (NCBI taxonomy): Eukaryota > Metazoa > Chordata > Mammalia > Rodentia > Cricetidae > Microtus > Microtus pennsylvanicus. Next base: position 44,039,170 of record NC_134594.1, on the reverse strand, counting down.
TTTTTAACCTGAAGCTTAAAACTCAGCTGTGATTGGTAAGAGACTAACGCTGTTTGGAAAAATTTTATCAGACTCAGCAAACAGAAACCGAAGTTCAAGGGAAACCAATGCTACAGATTTTGCTTGCAGTAGAACTTGGCAAATAGTATATAAAATCCCCTATGTGATACTGGTTTGGGCAATGTGGGAGCAGCAAAACTAAAGGGGGTCAAAGAGAGAAGTTGAGGGTTGACGCCATGTGGCAGTCGAGTCCTTGAAGATAGGCCAGGTTCAGTGAATACCCCTGGATATTGGAGCTGCAAGGATTGTGGGATGACCACCCGCACCTGCTAGACAAGCTATGTTGTGTGTGTGTGTGTGTGTGTGTGTGTGTGTGTGTGTGTGCTTCAGACAGCTTAGATGCAGAAATGGGGCTAACAACGTCCTTTGAAGCCCAGAGTATCATGAGGGAATCCTACATGTAGGGCACTGAGCTGTTCACACTGTTGGATTTCGGGTTTGCTTTGATTGAATTGTAACCGCATCCTTAGCCTTCCCTTTTAGAATAAGAAAGTAGGTGACTTCATTTTTATTTTACAGGAACACACATTTAAGGGATGATATTATTTTAAAGAGACACTGAACTTTTAAAGCAGCGGGAGTTTTAAACACTGTTGAATTTTTAAACTTCTGCTCTGTCTTGTGCCATTCTCTTAACATTGTACCTCAAGGACGAGAACGAAAGGGAAGGCCGTGTTTCAAACTGAGATAGTTGTACGTCAAAGTTGACAAGGCGTGAGTAGGCATGGCTTCAGTTGTTAACACACGCGGGAAGAAGGAGCGTCAACTGTAGAATTTCTTCCGTCAAGTTTACCTGTGTGTACCTGTTTGAGAGATTTTTTTATTGCTGAATGATGCAGAGGGGCACAGCTCACCGTGAGTACCATCACCCCTGGGCAAGTGACTTAGAGCTGTAAAAGTCATTGAGCGCAAGCCTGGAAGTAATCCAGTAAGCAGTGGTCCTCCACGGTTTCCGCCTCCCTGCCTGGCTTGAGCTCCTGCCCTGGCTTCCTTCAATGATGGACACTAAGCTGTAAACTTAAATAGCCCCCTCCTCCCACATTCTTCTTGGCCACAATGATCATTACAGCAAGAGAAAGCAACCAGAACACGTGCCTTCACAAAACCAAGCAAACTATCACATGGAAGACCCCGCCTCATCTCACACACTTTGCTTGAATATCAGTTTATGTGTGCAAGCTGTTAATCTGCTTCCTCCTTGTGTTGGTCTTTATTATTGACTTTATAGCTGACCTCACTTCCAGGGATTTTAGCCAACACAAAGAAGATACTGTCTGTTGCACTGTATCCAAGTACCTCAGGACTCTTGGGGACCAGGAGATATGAAAAAGGTTGTTCTTGTTCTTCTTCATAGTATGGGCTGCATCCCTTAGCTCCTCCTACTCTTGCATCTTCAAACTGAACAATGGTACAGGGCTTTCTTATATCACATCACTCACCTTCAAAGACCCCAAGGTCCCACTACCACCACCACCCAGAGGATTATCTTTATTTAAATTGATCATCAGCCATCACTCCATGAACAATCCTAATTTCCCTTCGCTGCATAAAAAAATATACCCCAAGTTCCAAAGACTTTAGTGTGGGCATCTTTTCCTCTAAGTCCTCATCATACTGCCTACATATCTTTCTCCACCTTCTAGGATGTTGTTTGCGCTATATCCATCAATTTAAATCCACTCCTTATTTACTAAATGGTATTAGATAATAATCAGTGTATCAAACATATTATGAAATTTTAAATATTTATTTTTCACTTTTATGTTTATGAGTGTTTTGCCTGCATATCTGTATGTTACTGGGTATATGCTGGTTGCCCATGGAACCAAAATAGATCTCCAGGTCCCCCAGAACGGGATTTACAATGGGTTAGAAGCCCTCACGTGTGTAACAGAAAACCATCAAGTGTTTGTAACTGCTTAACCATTGTTTCAACTGCCAAAGTATGATTTCTGTAACCATACAGAAATGTATGGAAGGAGTAAAACAGGAGACAGGGAATTTCTGTTGATTTTTTAAATTTAACCCCTCCCTATTCTTATTCCATTTCAGGTATTCAATTCATTTTTATTGGCTGTGCAATGTGCTTGTCAGGAAGGAACACATGCAGCTTTTAACTCTTTTTCAGAGATCAAGGACTACATTTCAGAACATATTTTTTCAGCTAATAATGATAATTATTATTAGTGAATGATATTATTTACAGCTGTCAGAGATATGCATTGGCAAAGGTACTAAATTTTTACATCAATGAAACATTAACAATCAAACAATTGATAACAGTGTTTTATTTATTTATTTGCTATTTATTTATTTAAAATTGGTTTGAATTGTCATTATAAATCAAAAAGTAAACTTTTATGACATTCAGTTATAAAATATATATAATGTGTGATATCTATACCTTAAACCACTGAATGATTATGAAAGATATAAAGGCTGATCTTGTAGCCACGTTCTGTAAGGGGAAAGCCTTCAGTGGTTTGCACAGCATCTTCAGGTATTGTGAGAGCTAGTCATCAATGCGGAGGCTTCTAGGTCAGTTCCAGCTTGATTCTACCAAGTCCTATGCCTAAGAAGCATTAAAATGAGCTTTTAATTTGATATGTAGGTGTTATTACGTTCCCTGGTACAGTCAATGGTGGATATACCTAATTATAGAGTCACCTGTGCCCATCCGCCCTCCCTATGAGGGAGTCCAGGGCTTGGCTACAGCCTCATGACTCTCCAGGGTCCACCTTCACAATGACTTGTCCCGCCTCTCCCTACCGTCCCACTTTCTGTGACTTCTCTCTTTTCTATTATCTTTTCCTAATGCTTTTAACATTTCTTGCTTGCCTGTACACTATCAGGAGCTATGTGCTCAGAGAGAGTTCACATGCAAAACTGCTGTACAAAGTTCTGTTCCCTTCTCAGAAAAGAGTGCAGTCAAATGGGCAGAGAGACGAGGTAGAAGTGCCTGTGATATACTTTCAAGCTTTTGGATGCTCTTCAGTGATTAAAAATAGTGATATTTCAATCTAACAAGCACACAATTCATGAGTTGAAATTAAGAATTTTCTTGACAGTCCTATTTCATAATCTGTACTTAATATGGATCAATAAACCTTTTGTCCCTCCTCAGATATATTTGAATTTAACTGATTTAATTCATCAGCTACCATTTAGTTCAAATAATGGCCTTCCTTACCAGAATAATGCATTTGTCCTTTAACTGATCTTTCTCCTCACAGTTTTCCACAAATGATTCTCTCTCTCTGACAGAAACAAATGCAAATCAGGGTAGTCAGGAGGATCTTTTAGAAGGATACATCAGTATCTTCTTGTTTTATTCTTTGCATTGGCTTCTCATTGAACTTAAGATAAATTAGAATATTAAACTGTTTGTTGGGGGAATTCAAGAGACCCTCAAACAATATAAGTTTTGTCATTGACCTTGATTGCCCTTTCAATACTTGAATGTCAGATTCTATTGCTAAAGAAAGCCACCACTCATCAAAATGCAGAAAAGAGCCAACTGTGGAGTGCTTACTCTGCTTGGTACATACATAACCCAGCCCTTACACAGAAGAGCCAGGGAAAATGCTGGGAAGGGTGGCAGAAGGAGTGTAAAAGCCAGTGTGCCAAGATGTCTTCCGTGAAGTAGTGTCTTTTATAAATGCTAAGGAAGCTGTACTCATGAAATCCCAACATTATGATCATCTAAATAAGACCTGAAAATGATGTCACCACTTGACATATCAATGGAAATGCAATTCACAAGGCCCTATTCCTAGACTAAGAGCTACAAGTAATTACTGGCTACTAAAAGAAAGAAAGAGACCCCTGATAGATTATCCAATCCCAAGTGGCTAACCCTAAACACATATACATATACGAACACTAAGTGAACTCAGAAGATGGTAGTTAAATATACATATAAAACAATAATTGATAAGAAGGCAGAAATTTGAGAAAAAGTGGAAGACATGTGAGGAGTTGTAAGGTGAAGAGTGAAATGATTCTTGTCACTTTCATGACTCAAAATGAATGAGGATAATGTATATTTGTGTGCATATGCATATTTGTGCTTTATAAATGTATATAGACATATATATTCCTTCATATCATCTATATATTATATATAAGTGCACATACATATGTAGCATATATACAGACATACATGCACATTTATATACATGTATGTATATATGCATACACATATAACATATTGGAATAGGTACATATATATACACTTATAAAACACATATGTATAAATATACATAATATATATTATCCTCATTCAGTTTGAGTCGTGAGAGTGGCAAGAATCATGGCTCAAGGAGGCTTGATGGCTTTTGAAATGGACTGTTTCATTCTTTAAGTCTTGGATGCATTGAGAATATTAAAGCACTAAAGGAACCTGATCATATGCCCAAGTTATAAAGAAACCCTAACAGCAGGAAAGAAAATAGTTTAAAGGGGGCAAGACTCAAGAATAACATCAGTTAGAAGCCTCTTGAGTAAAATCCATTCTGAGATGAATGTCTAAAGTCTAGGGATGGCTACAAAGATCAAGTTAAGAGCGAGTAAGAAATATCCAAATGAAATTACTGAGCTTTACTTGTCAATTTGAATAAAAGTGTAGCACTCATGGTAATGCCTAAATCTTACTGCTTTATAGCCCATATGTTGACTCTCGAGAAGTGGTATTCTCAAACACGCTATGCTCAAATCCTGAATTTAGTCAAAATGGACAGGGCAATTAAATTGATAGTGGGATGTATGTTGGCCATTTGATTCTTAGAAAGGGGCCGTTTACATTTTTAAGTGCAAAGATGAGGGGATCTCAGTGACTCCAAAGTTTCTGTTCTTTGCTGTCACTTTTATCGGCATTGCTGAACACAGAAATCCTGCTTGGACTAACGTGTGCATCCTGTAAGCTGCGAGAATACTGGCTGAAAGCAGTCTCTATCTCTGGCCTTATTATGCTACATTACAAATTACTCTGACGCCATTCGGCTACTGCTCCCAGGCTCCTTTCCTCCCAACTGCCCTTATTGTTCACTTGGCCCCTTTCTCTGCCCCCAGCTGCCATGGAGCAGCTGCTGGCACCCTAAAGTTTTGGAAAGTACATTAAAGCCGGCGACCTCTGCAGGTGCAGTTAGGAAGAAGCAAACTACAAGGGAGCAGGATAGAGCCAGCAACCTCTCTGGTGCCGGACCCAGCTGATGACTTCTGTGGGAACAGGCACAAGCAAGTGACCTCCATGGGAGCAGACTGAAGTCAGCGAAATCCATAGGACCAGACCCAAGACAGCAACCTTGTTCAGAACAGGTCTGAGCCAGGGACATCCACAAGAGCAGGACTAAACCAGCAACCTCCCCACAAGCAGACTCGAGCCAGCCACCTCTGTGGGACCAGGCCCGAGCCCGCGACCCCCTCAGAATCAGGTGCCAGCCAGCAACCACCACGGGAGCAAGCCTGAGCAAGTGACATCTGTAAGTGCAGGCCCAAACGACCGCTGGAATTGCAAAGCAAATTCTGGGAGCAACAAGCAATCATCAGGAATGCCGAGTGATCTCCAGGTTGACTGGAATGGTGGCCACGACTCCACCAAGAGGAGCAACCATCTGAGCCTTGAATCCACTGGCACCTGGAAGAGTGTTCCCCAGAGACAGAAGGCCTAACTACACCAACCAGAGGAAAATATGGGTAGACAAGGTAAGAACACACTCAATACCACAAAGAGCAACACGATACCAGTAAAAACTAGTGGCTCTAAAACAGGAAGACTTCAACACCCAAATATAGATGAAACAGAAGGAAATGACCAAAAGAATACTTTAGGAGAATGTTTGAGGCCTTAAAGAGGAAATGAAAAATTCTCTCAAAGAAACGGAGGAAAAGGCTAACAAAAAATTGAAAGAAATCCCTTAAAGAAAACCAAAAAAAGCTTCTCAGTCTCAGGAGGTCCCATTTATTCAATGAGGTCCTTAATGTCTGTGCTGCTGGGGTTATACGTAAGAAGTAGTCTCCTGTGCCCATGTGTTGTAGAGTACTTCCCACTTTCTCTTCTATCAGGTTCACTGTGTTCAGACTGATATTGAGGTCTTTAATCCATTTGGACTTGAGTTTTGTGCATGGTGATAGATATGGATCTATTTTCATTCTTCTACAGGTTGACATCCAGTTTTGCCAGCACAATTTGTTGAAGATGCCCTCTTTTTTCCATTGTATACTTTTAGCTCCTTTATCGAAAATCAGGTGTTCATAGGTTTGTGGGTTAATGTCAGGGTCTTCTATTCGATTCCATTGGTCGACTTCTCTGTTTTTATGCCAATACCAAGCTGTTTTCAATACTGTAGCTCTGTAGTAGAGTTTGAAGTCAGGGATGGTAATGCCTCCAGACGCTCCTTTGTTGTATAAGATTGTTTTGGCTATCCTGGGTTTTTTGTTTTTCCATATAAAGTTGATTATTGTCTTCTCCAGATCTGTGAAGAATTTTGATGGGATTTTGATGGGGATTGCATTGAATCTATAGATTGCTTTTGGTAGAATTGCCATTTTTACTATGTTGATCCTCCCAATCCAGGAGCAAGGAAGATCTTTCCATTTTCTGGTGTCCTCTTCAATTTCTTTCTTCAAAGACTTAAAGTTCTTGTCAAATAGATCTTTCACATCCTTGGTCAGAGTTACCCCAAGATATTTTGCCATAAACCAAGGACATTGAGCCTATAATTAGTGATCCTAGAGAAGCTAAATAAGGAGAACCCAAAGAAAAACATATAGGCATCCTCCTGAATATTAACCTTCAGCAAGCGATGAAAGGAGACAGAGACAGAGACCCACATTGGAGCACAGGACTGAAATCTCAAGGTCCAAATCAGGAGCAGAAGAAGAGAGAGCATGAGCAAGGAACTCAGGACCTTGAGGGGTGCACCCACACACTGAGACAATGGGGATGTTCTATTGGGAACTCAGCAAGGCCAGCTGGCCTGGGTCTGGAAAAGCCTGGGATAAAACCGGACTCGCTGAACATAGCAGACAATGAGGACTACTGAGAAGTCAAGAACAATGGCAATGGGTTTCTGATCCCACTGCACGCACTGGCTTTGTGGGAGCCTAGGCAGTTTGGATGCTCAACTTACTAGACCTGGATGGAGGTGGGGGTTCCTTGGACTTCCCACAGGACAGGGAACCCTGATTGCTTTTCGGGCTGGGGGGAGACTTAATTGGGGGAGGGGGAGGGAAATGGGAGGCGGTGGCGGGGAAGAGACAGAAATCTTTAATAAATAAATAAATTAATAAAAAAATATAAAAAAAATTTTAATTTGAATTAAAAAAAAAGAAAACCAAAAAAAAATTCAAATAAATGATTCAAGACTTGAAAGCCAAAATAGAGACAGTAAAGAAAACACAAACTAAAGAAATTGTAGAAAGAGAAGATATGTGAAAATGATCAGGAACCACAAATGCAAGCTTAAACAGCAGAATAAAAGAGATGGAAGGAAGAATCTCAAGCATTGAGATACGATACAGGAAATAGACTCATCAGTCAAAGAAAATGTTAAAATCTAACAAAAGTTTAATACAAAATATTCAGAAAATATGGGACACCATGAAAAGACCAAACCTAAGAATAATAGGGATAGATAAAGGATAAGTAAATCCAACTTAAAAACGCAGAAAATATATGCAACAAAATTATAGAAAAAAATTTCCCAACCTAAAGAAAGAAATGTGTATGAAGATACAAGAAATTTTCAGAACACCAAATTGACTGGATAAAATAAAAAGTCCCCTTGCCACATAATAATCAAAACACTAAACATACAGAATAAAGAAAAAAATATTAAGAGCTGGAAAGGAAAAAGGCCAAGTAACATCTAAAGGCAGTCCGATCAGAATTACACCTGACTTCTCAATGGAAACAATGAAAGACAGAAGGTCTTGGTCAAGCATCATGCAGACATTAAGAGACAATGAATGCCAGCCCAGACTACTATACCAAGCAAAACTTTCAATCACCATTGATGGACAAAACAAGATATTCCATGACAGAACCAGATTTAACCAATACCTAGCTACAAACCCAGTCCTATACAAAGTACTAGAAGGAAAACTCCAACTCAAAGAAGTAAACTACATCCACAAAAACACAGACAATAGATGACCTCACGGCAGCAAATTCCAAAGAAGGGAAAAACACACACAATAACATCACCAACAATGAAAACTTAAATAGCAGGTACTAACAATCACTGGTCATTAGTATCCCTTAATATAAATGGACTCAACTCACCTTTAAAAAGACACAGACTAACAGATTGGATCTGAAAATAGATTCCATCCTTCTTCTGCATACAAGAAACATACCTTAACCTCAAAAACAGACATTACCTCAGAGTAAATGGTTGGGCAAATATTTTCCAATCAAATAAACCTAAGAAATGAGTTGATGTAGCTGTCCTAATATCTAACAAAATAGACTTCTAACTAAAATCAACAAAAGAGACAAGGAAGGGCATTTCATATTAGTTACAGAAAAAGTCCACCAAGAGGAAATCTCAATACTGAACATCTATGCCCCAAATACAAGGGCATCCTCAGGTGTAAAAGAAACACTAAGAAAGCTTAAATCACACATCAAACCACACACACTAATAGTGGGAGACTTCAACACTCCTCTCTCACCAACGGACAGGTCAGTCAAACAAAAATGAACAGAGAAATAAGGGAACTAACAGATGTTATGACTCAAATGGACTTTACAGACATCTATAGGCTATTCCATCCAAACAGAAAAGAATATACCTTCTCCTCAAACTTCATGGAACCTTCTCAAAAATTGACCACATATTAGGTAGCAAAGAAAACCTCAACAGATACAAAAAAAAATTTGGAATAACCCCATGTATCTTATCAGATCACTATGGCTTGAAATTAGAATTCAACAGCAACATTAATTCCAGAAATCCCACAAACACATGGAAATTAAATAATGCACACATGAATCACCAATGGGTCAAGGAAGAAATAAAGTAAAAAATTAAAAACCTTTTAAAATTCAATGGAAATGATCATACAACATACCCAAATTTATGGGACACAATGAAAGCAGTGCTAAGAGGAAAGTTCGTAGTACTAAATGCCTACATAACAAAGCTGGTAAAATCCCACACTGGTGAGTTCTTAGAACACCTGAGAACTCAAGTTTTTAATACTTTTTCACAGGCATATGAGTCTAAAGTAAATTAATGAATGAACTAACCTTGTATCTTAATTTCCATAGCCATTATTTAATAAGATGCTAAAATCTGAGACTAGTTGATCCAGAATGGACTGATAATTTCAAAGACTAACAAAGCTGGCCATTTCCACATACTGGCATATCAGATCCTCAATATACAACCTCTCAGCAAACTCCCAATATAGAAACAGGCAAAGAATTAGATACGGTTCCCATAGTTTTTCCTTAAAGCACTAGATGCAGGACCATTCACCAAAAGGCAAGAAAGTCACAAATTTTACAAAGGCTTCTGTAAAATATTTTGTGCTCTTATTCTTTGAGATTTCCCTGAAATGTGTATTTTATATTTTAAAGAAGTGATTGGGGTTTTTTTGGTTTTTTTTAATTTATTTATTTATTAAAGATTTCTGTCTCTTCCCCGCCACTGCCTCCCATTTCCCTCCCCCTCCCCCAATTAAGTCCCCTCCCCCAATTAAGTCCCCCCCAGCCCGAAAAGCAATCAGGGTTCCCTGTCCTGTGGGAAGTCCAAGGAACCCCCACCTCCATCCAGGTCTAGTAAGGTGAGCATCCAAACTGCCTAGGCTCCCACAAAGCCAGTGCGTGCAGTGGGATCAGAAACCCATTGCCATTGTTCTTGAGTTCTCAGTAGTCCTCATTGTCCGCTATGTTCAGAGAGTCCGGTTTTATCCCAGGCTTTTCCAGACCCAGGCCAGCTGGTCTTGGTGAGTTCCCAGTAGAACATCCCCATTGTCTCAGTGTGTGGGTGCACCCCTCAAGGTCCTGAGTTCCTTGCTCATGCTCTCTCTTCTTCTGCTCCTGATTTGGACCTTGAGATTTCAGTCCTGTGCTCCAATGTGGGTCTCTGTCTCTGTCTCCTTTCATCGCTTGCTGAAGGTTAATATTCAGGAGGATGCCTATATGTTTTTCTTTGGGTTCTCCTTATTTAGCTTCTCTAGGATCACTAATTATAGGCTCAATGTCCTTGGTTTATGGCAAAATATCTTGGGGTAACTCTGACCAAGGATGTGAAAGATCTATTTGACAAGAACTTTAAGTCTTTGAAGAAAGAAATTGAAGAGGACACCAGAAAATGGAAAGATCTTCCTTGCTCCTGGATTGGGAGGATCAACATAGTAAAAATGGCAATTCTACCAAAAGCAATCTATAGATTCAATGCAATCCCTATTAAAGAAGTGATTGTAAATGGTAATTTATCATGATTTTTTTTTAACAAGAAGACAATGTGTGCAAGATTGAGAACTGGTAGGGCTTGAAGAAATGTAGATGAAGAATGTTCAGACCATACTCTGTAAGATCTTTAGCTCTGCCTCTCGGGCTCTGTAAATGCCATAAAACAGCCACTATTTTCAGACATAGGTGTGTGTGTGTGTGTGTGTGTGTGTGTGTGTACATATTCTTCAGCGGCTTGCATAGAAGTGTTTATACATGTGTATGTACATGTATCTGAGGAGAAGAGAACAACCCTGAGCATCATTTCTCAGCATCCATCTGGCTTGTTCTGTGGCTGGATTTGATCTAGCCAAGTGTACTAGGATAGCTAGGGAAGGAGCTCCAGGGATCCTCCTGTCTCTGCATCCCCAATGTTGGGTAAACACGTGTACATCACCACACCCAGTCTGTTTACTTTAATGTGGATTCTGAGAATCAAATTCAGATCCTCAGGCTTACACAGAAAGTACTTTCCTGGCTGAGCTTTTTCCCCAGCACCAGCCCCAGAAGCCTTATCTTTCCTGCTTCTGCACTCAGGATTTGACTATACTAATTGACTCTACTCATTTTCCCATAATAATGGAAGCTTCAATAAGATCTTTTTGGATGTCAGATGGATTCAATGTTTTCTCAGAGGCCCTGATAGAAGAAAACATTAGTTCAGGAGTAGACTTGGCGAAGTTAAGTCTGGAGCTGGAGCCAGGGCTTCCAAGGAGCCAAGGTTGCCGTTTCTATGGCTCCAACTCTTCCCCCTGGCCTCACTCAGCTGTGTCTGGGATATCCTGTATAGTCCTTACCAACATTGTCTGGTTTCACTGCCTGCTGATCTTGACCATTTTCCCCCTGTAAATCGTATCTCCCTGATGCTTGATAAACTTGGTTAGCATTAAGCCATCAACTGATGTAAGGTCCCAACTGAGTTCTGAGTCTTCTCATCTCTAGTCCTTCTGCTCAACACCTTGTCATTCAAGACCCGTATTCCTGCAGATTCGGATTATATATATATATAATTTTCTTTGTATTCAGATAATAGTGAGTCATATAAGGAAATAAAAAATCTTCCTGACAACTCTCATCTCACTAAATGCGTATCTAGAAGAGCAGACATTTCCCCTATAACCCCAATGTAAATTTGGAAAGAACTGTTATAAGGCCACCATATGTCTCTCACCTTCCTCTGGAAGCTTCTGATCCAGGGATGAGCTCACTCCCTCACAGTGCCTGGAAACCATAAAATAGAAAACCTGGCAGAGAAGGAGACAGGGCACAGTCAGCTGATCTAGCAGGGGCAATGAATCCTATTCTATCTCAGTGTCTAGACTAACAATTAGGTTAGGGCCCACAAAGTTGTGATTGTGTGGGAGGTATCACTCATGCCTTTGGAAACTCAGTGTATATTCCAAACACCCTTGACCACATGTGGCCCTTGTTACTGTGGGAGGATCCCACAGTCTTTCCAAATAGCCCCCTGGCCTAGCAGTTCTCAGCAAAACCAAGAACTTGTCAAAGAAGAGGCTGTCTTCTTATCACAGAGGCATGCTCCTCGAGTCCTCAGTATCAGTCTGAAAAGGAATGCCATCTTTATGGAATTAATGTGTGACCCATTACATACTGCTTGACAAAATGTAAAGCAAGGTGAAGCCATGTATGTATCCACAGGCATCAAAATAAAGCCATCAATAATTAAATGCAGGTTTCTGCGCATCCACTTCCCAACATTCAGCTTTTTCATTTCAATGATGCTCAATTAGGTGTTTGATTTTGATTGATCATCAGTTTTTTAATTTGCATGATGAGAAATAAATATTAAAACCTAATACAAAAAACTCTATCCCACATTGTTATTCTCTGTGGCCTACATGCTAGAGTCTAGATATATGTACACATATTTGTAAGTGTAGTGTGTATGTTGGTGTAGTGTGTGTATGAGTGTAGTGTGTGTGTATGGGGGGTGTGCTCACATGTGTGTGGGCGCACACACTTGAGAGCATGATACAGAGCCCTCTGGGGCCATTGGGTATCCTGCTCTCTCTCTTGACCTTATTTCCTTGAGAAAGTATCTCTCACTGTTCCTGGAAATAAACTGGCAGCCATCAATTCCCACATATCTTCCTGCCTCTCTTTCCTCTATGCTAGAATTACAGACCTGTGTGACCACACTCAGCTTTTCACATGCGTGCTCGGATCTGAAGCCAGGTCCTTACACCCGGTTTCTCAACAAGCGCTCTTGACCGCTGAGTTGTCTTTTTACCCTCATTCTACCAATGAGAAATCACACGCTTATTGCCCTGTTAACCCAAGGTTGTTCTCATAGTAGCAGAGAACACAAACTATGTCTCCGCTGTCTGTGGGTGTCAACATCTTATGTAACAGAGTCACACAGGACTGGGGAGTTATCTTGATGTGTTCCTTTATCTCAGCTGTACTAAGACAGTGTTTTCAATTTTAGCCATTCAAGTGGGTGTGAAAATGTCACAATGTGGTTTTAATCTACATTTTGTTACTCTATTTATAGCTATAATTTTACTTCTGTGTATTCTGTAACCCCAAATGTATAACTACTGGTTTTGCGTTTAGCATCTTCTACCCTTGGAAGCTCATGAAACCATGAAATGACTTTCATGTTCTTCTTCTACTTTTAGAGTTCTATATTTATCTTTTCATGGAACTGAGTTTCCATGTAGTATCAGAGTTCTTATGACACAGGAATTCATTTCAATGTTTCTAGATATTAAAATTCTTCTTGTAACTCTTTTTCTTTCACAAAAAATATTCCTTCAAAATTCTCTATTCCTTCTTAATTTGAGAAGATATGTTTCATGTTTATATCTAAATTAACAAGATCCTTCCCAGGATTGTAAGGAGTTGCCCCCCTTATATTCTGGCTTGCCTTCCTTCTAGCATGCAATACACTCTTATTATCCTGATGCATACTTTTCTAAAATAACATGCTCCCCCCCCTTTTTTTTTCTCTGACTGATTTTAAGATTTTTCCTTTACTGCTGGGCAGGAATTGATGCCGATATTCTTGCTTTTGTATTGCTTGTGCTTGGAACTCACTGAACTTTCATGTTAGTACATTTGCTGTTTTCATCAAATTTAACAATCATTTGTTAAAAAATAACTTTCCCCACTTCTTCTCAAAAGCAAAGTGCATTTTCCTGGACTTTTTCAATATTTTGCAGAAGATGGTGGCACTCTGACAGCTTGGTTTCCTCTGCCTTCTCATTTGAGAGGTGTTGTGGGAGACAGAGTTCCACTCCAGATCATGTCTGGGTATTTTCTGTTTCTCTATGCTAAAATTCAAAACTGTTTCCTCTTTCTCCACCCGTCACTGTTTGAGTTCCCTGTACCCGAGCACTGAGCACATTTGTCACAACAGCTTTTCCCACTCTTGTTTGTCAAAGGCATCCCTCATCATTCCTGTCTCCGTCAGTCTCCACCTTCTGTTTTTAATGTTTGTATCCCTATGAATCTCAGGTAATTTATTAATGGTCTATGGTTTATCATTGCCCTCTAGCTACAATTGTTTTGGATCCTACATATGCATAGATTTATACTTAGCTAAAGGAAGAGTCAACAGAATTTCATCTGCAGGTACCTACAATAATTTTCTCTGTTGCTAGCATCATTTCAATCTCATGAACTATAATATGTACCAAAAGAAACCCTTCATATATTCTTTTGATTTGGGTCATAGCCTCCAGCAAGACAGCAATAGCAGCCACCAAACAAATTTCATTTTTTCTTTTTCAGGTTATCACTGTCCTGAACTAATATATACCTGAGTAGCAAGACAGTTCAGTGGGGGAAAGCACTCTCTGTATAAGTCTAAAAACCTCAGATGGATTCCAGCGACTTACATGGTGAAAACAGAAACCGACTACTAGTTTTCCTCTGATACCATATCTCCATACACACGCTTTGGCTTGAGATCACCCTGACCCCAAGGTATGCCTCTCTCTCTCTCTCTCTCTCTCTCTCTCTCTCTCTCTCTCTCTCTCTCTCTCTCATGCACGCACACACGCACGCACACACACACCAATAGATAGATTAGAAACATAGATAGATAGATAGATACATACATACATACATACATACATACATACATGCATACATTGTTAGGTCATACATACATACATAATAGAGAAAGATTATAGGATAGATAGTTAATAGATAGATAACTATATATGATAAGGATACATACATACGTATGTACGTACATACATGCACAGATGGAAGATAGATACATAGGTAGGTACATAGGTAGATGATACATACATACATAGATAGATACATACATAACAGAGAGAAATAGATAGATGATAGATAGATAATAGATAGAAAACTATAGATGATATAGATAGATAGATAGATAGATAGATAGATAGATAGATAGATAGACAGACAGACAGATAGACAGACAGATGGATGGGTAGATAGATGACAGATACATATATACATACATGGAAGATAAATACATAGATAGGTACAAAGGTAGAAGATACATACATACATACATACATACATACATACATAATAGAGATTATAGATAGATAAGAGAGAGAGAAACATTACTGTGCTAGAATCTGGCATCCATTCCAGTATCAAGTGTATACAGTTTGAATTCTGAGAGCTGAAGCAACCTCTTAAACTTTCTATGCCTCCCCATTTTACCTATTGGTAGAATGGAAATAACTATGATTTCAAAGTTGGGCTGCAATTGCTGGATGAATTAGCATATGTCTCTCTTAGAAGAGCAGAGGCAAGGTGGGAAGCAAAGCACCACTGCTGCTGATACTCAGGCTGTTCCCAGCATCCCTTTGCCTGATTTCCAGGCTGATTCTTTCTCTCATAATAAATAAAAGACCCTTAATAAACAGAAATTGGGCTTATTATTGCAGTTCAGAGAAGAAAATGTAGCAACAAAGGATTCATAAATGTTGTTATAAAGAAAACTTATTTTGTGTTTTATAACTGAAATTTTTTGAGGAAAAAAAGAACAAAGAACAGTATTTCTTCCATGTTAGAAAATGCTTACCCATTCCCTTCACATATGTATATATTTTAAGAAGTTTCTACAGAAGCAGGATTCCATGTAACACATCAAGTGGCCCTTAGTGTTAATTGTCTCTCCCAGAATTCGTTCTCTTACCCTCTCTTCTCTCATCATCCCCATTTAATATTTCTGTTCCAGTCTGCCTCCCCCCCCCCAAGTCTCTCCGTGACTGTATATTCTACTTCTTCTTTCTTGGGAGATTGTTCCTTCACCCACATCCTCTATTCTATATTTAGCATCTATGGTCATCCAAGTTACAACATTCCTATCAAAGGATTAAAGCTAGGCAAAGTGAGGCAGATCTCAGTGACTTCAAGCCCAGCCTGGTCTATAGAGGGAGTTCCAGAAAAGTCAGGATGGTTACACAGGGAAACCCTGTCTCAAGAAGCAGGAACAAAGAAAAGAATAATAAAAGAAGATGATTCTAAGAGATAATAAGCAAACAGAACAAAATGGAATTTAATCAAATGGAGGAAAAATATATTGAAGTTAGATATGGCAAATCAAAAAGAGTACAAAGAGCAGGCACAAGAGTCAGGGATAAACTCCTTCTGAAATGCAGGAATTCTATAAAATTAGCAAACTAATAGCTCTGCTATATACACAGAAGATATGGTGCAGAACCCTGTAGACCCTGTCCTTGCTGCTTCACTCTGAGTGCATATGTGCCTTGCTGAGCTGATGCAGACAGAGGGCTGTGGACTCCTGGTGTCCTCCATCACCTCTGACTCTTACAATCTTTCCACCTCCTCTTCTGCAGAATTCCCAGAGCTCAGGAGGGCGGATTTGATGGAAATCTCCAATTTAGACTCTGAATAATGAATATCTGGATGTGGATCTCTGCATCTGTCCCATCTGATGCCAGATGAAGTATCTCTGATGATGACTGGATAAAGCACTGACCTATGAGTTTAGTCAAATATCATTAGGAATCATTTTATTGATTGTTTTTTAGACCAGTAGCATTTAGTTTTCCCCTAGACCTCTTACACACTCTTAGAACACCTATCCCAGTCACACTTACACACTCTCCTTTGTGTTCTTCCAACGCTAGATCATACTGTGATAGGCTCATCATATGTGCACATATTGCATACATGTATGAAACATGATGATGAGATCCATCGGTATTATGAGCTTAGAAATAATATTTTTGAAATATACATATGTATATATAGGTGTATTCTCATGAAATTAATTACATTTAAATTATTGGTTAGATAACAAATTACAATATATTTAATCATACTATTTATTAAATTATTTATTATAAATTAATTATTAAATTTTGTTCACATATAACATTTCAATAATATTACTAGTACTAAAAGGGTTATATTTTTTGACTTGCAAAACCAAGAGCGTATTAACTACATGGAGACAGAGGAACACAAACCATTTAACTAGAAGTGCAGATAGATAGACAGATAGATAGATGGATAGATAGATAGATAGATAGATAGATAGATAGATAGATAGATAGACAGACAGACAGATAGACATATACACATACATATCCAATACCTATATGGGAACTAGAACTACAAAGATGATAATCTAAATTTTAGAGAAGTTTGCTAGACAGATATCAAAGACAATTAAAACTGAAACATATCAAGCCACACCTAAATAATGACTTGCTATTTGTATTTGGCGTTATAAATAAGTCTAGCATAGATTCTGTTGTTATTATTTCAAATTCCTTTTCCGTGCCAAATCTATGAATGAGTTTCCCAATTCTATAACTGATTCAATGTTCTAATAAAACAAAATTTGATCAATAATTAAGGATACTCACTTCCTTTGGCGTTACTAATAAACTGATATGGAAGCACAAATAATCAAAGACCTAGAAGTAGCCATTAAAAACTGATCAGAAGAAAGAATTCTGGGAAATCACCTTGAAGTAATAAAGCCTCCGCTTTATTACTCCAAGCTCGACTCCAGCTCGACTTCAGCTGCAACTCTTTAACAAACTTGCTTTGAGTCCACAAAAGTGGCTGAGACCAAGAAAAATGTGTGGCCCTGCTGAGATGGAGCTCCACACAGCAATGTGTGGAAGCAATGACTTTTAGGGAACCAGGCTGAAGTCTCGAATAAAAGAACATGAAAAAAATATTTTTTAAAAGAAACAAAGCTATAACTCTTCTACAAATAAAAAAAAGCATGACAAAAATCCTTTTAAAATAGCTTCCATTATTGTATTATTTAAGGGGACAAAAAAATTGCAATGCTTTAAAAGAGAATTCAGGCCCTACACATGTATAATCCTGAAGGAATGCTGAAGAGTATTTACAGAAGAACAGCACGGAGAGCGTCCCACAACGCTCTCAGGTGGGTTTCATCAGCTGCGATTTGCATCTCTATGGCAGAAATCATTTGCATCGCTCTCATCTTCCTACAGACTCACATCAATCCTTGTGCAATTACCAGCAGCCTAATTAAAGGCAGGGGCAGATATAATTCCAATGCAAAAGTTGGGCAAGGCACTCAGTACATCTCAAATTCTTCCACAATCTTCCTCTAAAATACATAAATAAAAACAAGTTCATTTTAACGGGACACAGATGGACCTTCTGAGAATACACAACAAAAATTTGAGTAACATCGCTGTAACAAAGGAAAAATAGTATAGTGAAAATTCTAATAATAGCATAGACTTGTAGAAACTAAGAAAATAGAGGAGATAGAAAGTGTGTGTGTGTGTGTGTGTGTGTGTGTGTGTGTAAGTAGAGGGGGAATGATTGCTGCCGTATTTCCAAATATCAGTGTAATTATTGTTAGACCATAGACCCACCCGGTGCCTTTCTCTTTTCCAGAAATCAAGCCACACCCCAAGAAGCTGATTAGCCTCTGCTCTGACATTTAGATTGTACATACCTGAGAAAAATATGCCCAGCTATTCCCCCACTGCAAATTCAAAACAAATTTATGGTTCTACCCAGTGCGCACTTCCTTTATGTGCCTAGTCACTTATGCTAAATCACTAATATAAAACATCATGCCATCCCTTGAAAATCTTTAGACGTCATAAATTCCCTTTGTTTAAAGGATTTCTCCGAAGCATCTAAGATACCTCTTCACCCCGGCATAACACTGTAGCTTA
This sequence comes from Microtus pennsylvanicus, assembly GCF_037038515.1. Lineage (NCBI taxonomy): Eukaryota > Metazoa > Chordata > Mammalia > Rodentia > Cricetidae > Microtus > Microtus pennsylvanicus. The sequence goes on along the minus strand of NC_134594.1, from coordinate 44,020,483 downwards.
CGTTAATTTTCCATTCTCCCACTTTAAACTATCTCTCCTAATGAGGCTCCTCTCCAAGATTTTGAAAGAAAGTCTCTCTCTCTTTCTTTCTTTCTTTCTCTCTCTCCCTCCCTCTCTCCACTCTCCCACCTTCCTTCCTCCCTCCTTTAAGTGCTCACTCACCATGCCAGTGAGCATGATACACTATCCCTCTTAATTCACCCTCACCTCATGCTCCAACCACTCCCTCACTGCCCCTACACATCAAAGTTCTTTCTCCTAATAAAGTTCATTTTAAAGAATAAATGGTCTCAGCTTCCTTCTCAGTGAATCTACCTCTTTTTTTATAACAAATGATGATGGTGAAGAAGATAGTGAGACAGATTGATAGATGATAACTAGGTAGGTAGATGGTTAGATATAGATAGATAGATAGATAGATAGATAGATAGATAGATAGATAGATAGATGATAAATGGATAGATAGATAGATAGATAGATAGATAGATAGATAGATAGATAGACAGATAGATAGACAGACAGACAGACAGACAGACAGACAGATAGATAGATAGATAGGTAGATGATAGATGGATGGATAGATAGATGATTGATAGATAGATAGATAGATAGATAGATAGATAGATGATAGATAGATAGATAGATAGATAGATAGATAGATAGATAAACAAGAATAGAGAATAAAAAACTAAAAGCAGAGATTTATGATCATTCTAACTTACATTTCCTCAATAACATATCGTAGTGGTTTGAATGGGACTGCCCCCCATGGGCTGATATGTTTGAATCATTGGTTACCAGATGGTGGACCTCTTTGAGAAAAATTAGGAATTGTGGCTGTGAAGGAAGTCTATTACTAGGGGAGAGCTTTGAGGTCCCAAAAGTTTATTCTTCCAATTTGCGAGGAAGACAAAAACTTCTAGCTCTTTCTTCTGCCATGACTTTGCACTGCCATTGTTGGACTCTAACCTTGAAACTCTAAACCCCAAATTGCATGTGTTCTTTTATAACATGTCTTAATTGTGATGTTTTATCATAGCAATAGGAAAGTAATTAAGTCACACAGCAGAACCACCATATAGCCACATTTTTATCAATAACATTCATTCAAACTGACTGATAAATCATCCTTAGACAATAGACTGAAGATTCAGAGATCAGTGGCTTCTGTGAATAATTTTATACTGAAATGCTTTATCATTGAGTGTGAACTCAGGTTGTCTGAATAGACTAAATCTGTGTTGAAGATTCTGCGGAATGGCTGATTAGAACCCCAGCATTCAGGAAAGAAGGAATGCAGCAAATTGAGAGACAGAATTATCACAGACTGATTTTAGCACCCTTGATCGATATGTACTCCATTTCTCCAAATGACCTAGCATATTTGAGGTGATTGGGTAAAACTTGTGAAACGCTTTGTTAAACTTAGAAGACCAGAGTCTCCCACAAACCCTAAAGGTAAGACTGTTTGTTATTGAGGTCTAAAGCTCTTGAAAGAGTTTTCTCCATCCTGCTCTGATCTGCCTACCTTTGTCCTCACCCATGCAGTCGATAAATACATTGGCTCATTACAGTCTTCTGTCTTCTGCCTTCTCCAGTAGAACACGTCATTAAGGACAGCCTGATTCTGTGGCTGTGGACACAGATAACAGAACGTTTTTGAGAGTTTCTTGGTTTAATTTGGTTTGGGTTTTTTGCTCAAAAGTAAAAACTGTTCTGACAAGAAGAAACTGAATAAAGTATGGCTGTCACATCATGTTTAGGTGTTGCTTATCCTCCAATTACAGGTCTCCCCCATTGGTCTCCAGGTCTTTTCAGAAGTGACATTTTAGGAAGTGAGACTAATTGAAGACAAATCCCAGAAAGAAAACAAGGTGAGCTTGTGGTATGTACCTGTGAGAATTGGGAGGAAATCAGCCTGGGAGACCCCAGGAATATAAACTGTGGTATTAAGTTTGTAGCTAAGGGAAACTGGAATAATTCCAATATAGCTTCTGCAGTTTAAACAATGCCAATATCTAGTGCTATGGCATTTAGCATCAGGGAAGTAAGACGAGCACAGATGGGCTTCCGGGCTTCAAGAGAACAAATCCTTATATTTAAAGAGCTGTGAGAATAATTACATAGTTTTGTTGCAAGTTACAGCGAATACATCAGAGTCTCTCAAATAGAGCTTTTTGTCTGCTATAATTACACCTTTTGGAAAATGTTGCAAAGAGTCCTGGAGCACGTCTTCCTCAATCAGCATTATCATCACAAACATTTAAGTATATTTATTAATGTTCTTGTGCGTGCCTCTGCAAGGGAACTATTCAAAGCAACACAAATAGGAGTCTTCTGTGTTTAAAAATTCCCATATAATTCATATCATTATGAAACTTGATATTTAAATCTCCAAACAACTGGAATGAAGTAATATCACAAGAATTGCACATAATTTATATGCAGATTATCTGTATCAATCTACATACATTGGCTCTGATGTTGTCTATTGGTATATTATGGGTAAAGGGTCAGAACAGGAATTTGATTTCTTTGGGAAAACAGAGAAGAGTGTTCAGACCCTTGGACTCAGCAATATATAGAAGTCTGGGAGGCTACTCTGCCCCTAAGCACAGAGAAGGGAATCTTCAGAGACCCAAACAATGCAATGAGTTTACAAATGGATTTTGTCTCCTAATTGAACATAAAACACCTCCTTGCTGCATTAACTTTTCCTGGAGGGTCATGAACAAACATCTGTTTACCCCAGATAAGGCACTGACAACTTAATCAAAGTAATGATGTGACCAAAGTCCAATTTGGTGGACCAGTGAGTTCACTGGACTTACTTACAGAGAGAATGAGGGACGGGTTACATACCGAAGTATGGAACATTATGAAACAGCTAAATCACCCCAAAGTCTTGTCCTACTATGAATAACAACCTCATGGAAGCTATGTCATGGAGCCTAATTTTCAATTAATCTTTCACTTCCTATGTACTCTGTGTATACCTGCTAAGATCACTTACATCTAGGAAGTAGGTAATGGCTGGAATCCCTGGTAATGTCATGTGATGTTTCCTCTGTCTTTCTCCTTGGAAGCCTTAACATCATTATAGCCATTACAAGCTATATCTATATTGGTTTTGTCCACTTAGTTTTTCCATGGGTACCTGACAAAACTCGTTACCACTCCAAGAAGGCAATGCACATGATCATGTTATGCTCTAAATAAGAACTTGTACCATGCTAATACTTAAGCATCTCCTAAATAGAACAGCTCTATACTAAATAAAATACCTAAAAGACAAAGGTAACACAAACTTGGAGGAGCAAGAGTCAATAGAAGATCAGGAAGTACACTCTGGGCTTTTTGAGGAGATATTCTCCCAAACTCCAAGACTAGAATATAGTCTGAGCAGATGGAAGATGATGAAATCTATGGGACTACAACCCCTTAAGCCACAAAGACTCCCAATCTTCTGGAGTAAGAGATCACCGGCCTCTAAAATGTGGGGCCCATGAAAAGGCTCAGTTCTATGGGTTTCAAAGATGCCATAACTAATCCAGTTCTGATTGAATTCTATAGGCTTCAGTCAAAATACTTTTTGTTTTCATGAAATTACACTAACCTGTAGAAAATTTTAAGTACAGAAACAAAGATCATTTTATAGTTTCTTACTTATTTCACACTTATTTCAAACAGGGCAGAAACCCTGAGCTGATGCAGAAGCCATGGAGGGATGCTGTTTACTGGCTTGTGCCTCGTGACTTGCTCAGCCTGCTTTCTTATAGAACCCAGGACCACCAGCTCAGGGATGACATTGCCCACAATGGACTGGTCCTTCCCCAGTCAATCACCAATTAAGAAAATGCCCTACAAATGGAGGCATTTTCTCAATTGAGGTTTCCTCCTTTCAGATAACTGCAGCTTGTTTCAAGTTGACATAAAACTATCAAACACAGTTGCCTTGCTCCATTATATCAGTAAAATGTCAATCAGATGGGATGAGAAGCTGCTGCCAATGAAGTCTATGGTAAGACACGCACTCTGGCAACTAGAAAGTAAGATACACATGATGGTGGAATATCTGCCACAAAAGGACAGAGAAAGAGTTCCACACTACCATCTTCAGTAGACAAAGGAGTTCCCTTAATCTTTTAAGAACCCATAAGAAGTGGTCTCCTGTGCCCATGTGTTGTAGGGTACTTCCCACTTTCTCTTCTATCAGGTTCAGTGTGTTCGGACTGATATTGAGGTCCTTAATCCATTTGGACTTGAGTTTTGTGCATGGTGATAGATATGGATCTATTTTCATTCTTCTACAGGTTGACATCCAGTTTTGCCAGCATAATTTGTTCAAGATGCTCTCTTTTTTCCATTGTATACTTTTAGCTCCTTTATCAAAAATCAGGTGTTCATAGGTTTGTGGGTTAATGTCAGGGTCTTCTATTCGATTCCATTGGTCGACTTCTCTGTTTTTATGCCAATACCAAGCTGTTTTCAATACTGTAGCTCTGTAGTAGAGTTTGAAGTCAGGGATGGTAATGCCTCCAGTCGCGCCTTTGTTGTATAAGATTGTTTTGGCTATCCTGGGTTTTTTGTTTTTCCATATAAAGTTGATTATTGTCTTCTCCAGATCTGTGAAGAATTTTGATGGGATTTTGATGGGGATTGCATTGAATCTATAGATTGCTTTTGGTAGAATTGCCATTTTTACTATGCTGATCCTCCCAATCCAGGAGCAAGGAAGATCTTTCCATTTTCTGGTGTCCTCTTCAATTTCTTTCTTCAAAGACTTAAAGTTCTTGTCAAATAGATCTTTCGCTCATATTTGGTTTCTAGGCATAAACCAAGGACATTGAGCCTATAATTAGTGATCCTAGAGAGGCTAAATAAGGAGAACCCAAAGAAAAACATATAGGCATCCTCCTGAATATTAACCTTCAGCAAGCGATGAAAGGAGACAGAGACCCACATTAGAGCACAGGACTGAAATCTCAAGGTCCAAATCAGGAGCAGAAGGAGAGAGAGCACGAGCAAGGAACTCAGGACCGCGAGGGGTGCACCCACACACTGAGACAATGGGGATGTTCTACTGGGAACTCACCAAGACCAGCTGGCCTGGGTCTGGAAAAGCCTGGGATAAAACCGGACTCTCTGAACATAGAGGACAATGAGGACTACTGAGAACTCAAGAACAATGGCAATGGGTTTCTGATCCCACTGCACGCACTGGCTTTGTGGGAGCCTAGGCAGTTTGGATGCTCACCTTACTAGACCTGGATGGAGGTGGGGGTTCCTTGGACTTCCCACAGGACAGGGAACCCTGATTGCTTTTCGGGCTGAGGGGGGGGGACTTAATTGGGGGAGGGGGAGGGAAATGGGAGGCGGTGTTGGGGAAGAGACAGAAATCTTTAATAAATAAATAAATTAAAAAAATTTAATCCCTGGCAATGCTGAAGCATGCATGGGCAGCCTGTATATGGCGGTTCTGTTGAACTTGTCCATATTGAGTTGTATGGTCTAAGTTGATAAGGATGACTGACCAGGTCTCTTCCTCAAGAGGCACCAGATCTCATTACAGGTGGTTGTGAGACACCATGTGGTTGCTGGGAACTGAACTCAGGATCTTTGGAAGAGCAGGCAGTGCTCTTAACTGCTGAGCCATCTCTTTACCCCCAACTCATTCCAAATCTGTATTTATATTTTCAGAGAAGAAAAGAATTTCAGGCTTAACCAGTTTGAAACAGAGTTGGAGTTCTATTGAAGATGCTTTAATAGTGTAGGCATGTGTTTCTCTATTGAGAGCAAACAAAGAAAAGACAAACCCAAACATGGGCATGTGCTTCCCAAGGCATAGTAGGGGCAATCAAGACATACCCACGCATGGGCATGAGCTCCTAAAGAAATAGTTGTAATTAATTGTCTCATCGTTATCTTTCTACGTCATTTCAGTGACTCTCAAGCTATGACTCGCTCAAAATATTACTAAGAAACCTTTTGTTTTCTTTTTGTCTCTCTCTTTGAATAAGTGAGATTATAGGGTGTCCCAAGAAATGTCTTGGATAGAATTATAATTTGATAGTAGAACCGAATAGATTCCCCAAAGGGCTCATTTCCTGATGAGTGTAAAGCGAAAATAAACACAGCCAACACATAAAATAGTAGAGAATTATTTATTACCTTCCACAAGCAAAGAGAGAAAGGGAATTGTCTTTGAAATTTCCAAAGCCATTTTTTTTCTCAAATAAATGGTAAAGAATTTATTAGGGAAGCCTACTGATATGTCCAAGTAGGAGCTATTCTTATTCAAAATGGATTTAATATACATACCTCTGAGCATGCTCAGTTAGGGTCATAGTTCAAGAAGAAAAAAAGGCAGCACCCCCATGCATTGGGATGATGGTATAAAGACACAAGGGAGGTCAATTCCTTGGGCACATTCAGAAACTCAACAGGAACATGAAACTGCTGTCACTTCTAGATGACATCATCAGCCACTGTCATCTATATGCTGGGGCCACAGAGTGGGGGAGAACAAGCTAACAACAACCAGAATGCTGGAAAAGGCAATACGTGGGCTCGGGCAAGTTAAGCTGTTTCCCCCAGGGCTCTCGCTCAGCTTCATAGAGTGTAGCATTCTGGCTGTTTGCTCTCTGAAATCAAAAGCTGTCTTTAAACTTTAGATATAAAGGAGAGAACACTTTCAAAGAAGAATTGAAGTCGATCTGATCCCAGATCTTTCTTTCTTTTTAGTTACCAACATGAAGATAAATCCAGAAGTCATTAGGGTTCACAAGGGGCTTAGCCCATGCACTTTCTGAATAAATGGGTATTTTTTCTTGTGTGAGATTTTTAACATATTACAGGTTTATAGCTGTGAAGGGAGTAAGGTCTTCAGGATTTGTTGCTTGTGCTGGAATTCGTGTTTCTCTGTGGGCAAGAGGATTCAACCAGATTCCTGGAAAACAGACTTTTTTCCCTTCTCTTGTCTTCACCTCTCTATCCCACCTCAGAACAACTCACCATCTCAGTGAAATGGAAGACATCAAGTGTTCTGAAAATTAGAACCCAGACAACTTTTGCACATGAAGGATGAATCCCCGCACAGCCAACTTCAACCTTAGAAAACAAAGCTCAGAGACCTTGTTCCATTCCACCTGGCTCCTGTTCTGTCCCACACCATTCTTCACAGTCCCTCTGGGTACAGTGAGTTTTCTCACCCTTGGTAAGTCTTTATACCACCCCCGCATGTTTTTTATCCCACTCCACGTAGCTCCCCTGATGCCACCCCTCTGTAATTCCAGCGCACCCTCCAGGTCTCCATCACTAGGCAACATCACTCCTTGACATCCCTCCGTATGCACCCACAGAGCACAACCACTCTGCATAGTGGGTTTTTATAGGCCTAGATTAGACTGGATCTAGCAGGACATGCCACCCTAGCACCTGCTCACCATCCTGGACTTCATCCCATCCCTAAGATACCCAGTTCAACATCTCACCTTGGATTCTGCCTTGATGGGCAAAAAAAAAAAAAAAAAAAAAAAAAAAAAAAAAAAAAAAAAAAAAAAACCTCATGCCAAAAAAAACCCTGTGGTGACTAATCATTGTTTTCAACTTAAAGCATGACATGAACATCAAGTAAGAAACTACCTCCATCAGACTGGCCTATGGGGGGGGGGGGGGAGCTCTTGATTACTGATGAATTCAGGCAGGTTCAGCTCACTGTATCTGAAGTCAAGCCTGGACAGATAGGGCTATTGTTGTATAACAAAAGTAGCTGAACAATCCATGTGTAGAAAGCCTGCCAACAACATTCCTTATAGTCTCTGATTCCTCTGCTTCCCTCTGCCATGAGCTATCACCTGTCAGCTGAAATAAACCCTCTTCTCTCCCAATTTAGTTTTGGTCAGTGTTTTATCACAGAAACATTGAGACAATGGAGGGCAACAATCAAAAAAAAAAATCAACAGCCTAAATCCAGTTGCCTGTGTTCCATTAAAAAAAACAAACAAGAAGTTAAATCAAAACAATATGACCTCTTCCCAAACTACCAGTTTATAGCATTGTCTGCTAAAGAGAACAATGTAAATTAAATCAAAGATACAGAATTCAGAAGGACAATAGCAAACATGTTTAATGAGTTCAAAGAATATAGTGATGAAATAAATACTTGGATGAGCTTATACTGGACAAGAACAAAATAAGTGAAGTCCACAAAAACAATAGCAAATGAAAAACAATGACTAAATGAAATATTGAGAACAATGAAAGATAGGAAAATTGAATCCAACTGAGAGAAAGAAATGTTAAAGGAAATTCAGAGTGAAATGAAGCAAAAAAATGAAAAACTCAATAAACCTTATAAATTTTTTTCAGTTTAAGCCTCACCAGCAAAATAGAACATGAAGACAGTATATCAGAGACTGAAGCCATGGTAGAGGGACTGAGTCACTCAATTAAAGAAAATGACAAATTTTAAAACAGATAAAATGAAATATACACCAACCTTAGGACACCATGAAAAAAACAAACCCACAAATCATGAAATAGAAAGAAAACTCCAGGCCTAAAGCACAGATAATATTTTCAATAAAAAATAATGAGAACAAGAGGTAAAAACTCTCCTGGCATGGCAGGAACCCCGAAGCTACTATTCTGAGGATATCTTTTCTAGGAACCAGGAATTCCAGGAGGAAGTTCTGGTTCCTAGTTCTTTGTTATCTACTAAATGAGCACTTGTGTATAAAAACTGTATAAGATGTGTGGATAAAATGAGAAGGGGACCCTTCTGAGCACCAGATTGCTTATCCAGCACACCCTCCTCCCATCCCTCATCCTGGTTTCTGTCATAAGTATTTCACCAATACCTTGAGACTTTGTAAATCGCTCTATCATTCTTTCTGTGTGTGTGTCTCTGTCTCTGTCTCTCTCTCCTCTCTCATCTCTCTTTATATTTCTGTCTCTCTCTCCTCCCTCTGTCCCTTCCTCAATAATCAATCCTTTTTTCCCTCAAACCCTCCCTCCTTTAAGCTTTCACCTAAAACCTATAATAAAATTCCATCTAAAATTCACATTCTGTGGTCCATGAAGCTTACTCTTTGAATTCACAAGACAATCAGGTGACTTTTGGTAACTACTGAGTTTCTAGGATCCTACTTCCTAAGCCAAGCTCATCAGGAGCAGAGAAAAGCTCTATCATGTTCAAAGACATCCCGATATTTCTGTTATACAATTCCCCAGACCTATTGAAAGGGATATATACCCAAGCACAAGAGATTCACAAAACTCCAAATAGGCAGGACCAGAAAAAAAAAATGCTCTTCATTATAGTTAAAACACTAAAATCATAAAGAAAAAATTCATAAATCATAAAGAGGAATTCATATGGAGAAACAGTCCAGTCTGACTCACACAAGTGTTATGCACAGACAGGCCAATCTAAGTCATATGTAGAATCAGGCTGATCTGAGTCACACAAATCATATGTAAAGGCAGGCCAATCTAAGTCACATAGGTTATATGTAGGAGTCTGATCCTAATCACAGCTAATCCTGGGCAGAGACCTTTAAAGCCCCCAAAATTTATACTGATAGATCACAACTGACAATCCACACTGTTATGTCCAACCACAAAGTAAAAATTAAAATGTTATGAAATCAGCCTGATGGGGTATATTAATTATAAAGAAACCTCCTGCCTTCTAGAGCTCCTGGAGAAGAAAGTAGGTCCATAGCCCCACTAGAATATAAAGCAAGTTGCATTGCTACTTAGCCAGAGTGCCTAACAGAAAATAAGATTTCCACTCTCTACAGTGGTAAGAAACCCAGTGAGATTACAGGAAATCACTGATGTGAGTATCGTTATGTAGATATCTCAGGATTCTCCAGCAAGAGGAAGCCATCTACAGCAAAGAAATCTCCATCATTTTGAAAGGATAACTCTTAACCAACTTCTAGATCTTGGTTAAAAAAAAATGAAAAATGTGACCCTGATTTGTCAAAAGAGTGAGCTGCAGAACTGTTTCGAAGAGCTCAGGTCTGCCAAACCTGTAAAATCTGAAGACCACACACAGTTTATCAAACAGGAGTTATAAACCTGGATCCAGATACAAGACCTAACGCCCCAGAAAGCAGAATGATTAGGTTATACTAATGCACGTCATCAGCCACCCAATCCCTGCACCCCTGCCTCTCCTTCAGCCCAGGATGGTTACACAGAGAAACCCCTGCAATGACGCGGACATGGACCTCAGAGCATGAGCTCCACTGAAGGCTGGCTGCCTTGGCCTGTGAAGATAAATCAAAGCTATACACTGACTGCTCCATGGCCTCCTGCCTTTCCTGTGTCCCTCAATAAGAACAGTAAAGAGGAATTTTCTCAAAGGCAGGGTGTCATCCACCTCATCCATGCATTTGTTACTTTGCATGCTTCTGTGAGAAAATACCTCACAAAAGTGCAACTGGAGCCTTGCATGAAAATGCCCCCCGATAGGCTCATAGGGAGTGCCCTTAATGGGAGGTGTGACCTTGTTGGAGTAGATGTGGCCTTGCTGGAGGAAGTATGTCACTGGGATTGGGCTTTCGGGTTTCAGGAGCCCAAGTCAGGCCCTGTGTCACACTCTCTTTCTGCTGCCTGCCAATCCAGGACTCTCAGGTCCTCTCTAACACCATGTCTGCCTACATGCCACCATGCTCCATGCCACCACAATAATGGACTAAACCTCTACACCGTAAGTCAACCCCAATCAAAAGTGCTTCTAAGAGTTGCTGTGGTCATGGTGTCTCTTCACAGCAATAAAACCCTAACTAAGGCAGTGACTTAAATTAAGGCAGAAGGGACTTTTTGGCTCACAGTGTAAGGGTCCATCCCACCAAGGGAGAGAGACATGGTGACAGTGTTGTGGGGCACATAGTCACCTCTATCCGCAGACAGAAAACCAAGAGCGATAAACGCTGGTTCTCAGCTCAATTTCTCCTTTTTCTTCAAAGATTCTGACCTGTCAACGGTTCTCCCCACACTGAGTGTGGTCCTCCTTCTTCAGTTAGGCCTTTCTGGAAACATTATCATGGGCACAACTATAGGAATGTTTCCATGGTGAATTTAAATCCAATCAAGCTGATAATGGAGGTTAGCCATCACATCCTGGAAGCGAATTTGTCAGATGAAGGAAAATGTTGCCTCAAGAAAGTTTGGCTAGTAAAACGGGCTTTTGATAGGAGAAACACGTGCACATAAAAGCAAGAACATACAAGCAATGCAGAAGGACAGACTTCGCCAGTGGATGTGATAGATGAGGACCACCCATTACCAGCAGGAGCACAGCCAGCAGCAGAAAAAATTAGCGAGACTGAGCCCAAGGACCATGTCCTCCCTGTCACAGCAACCCCAACACTACCATTTTAGAGCTGTGACATCAAGCAGACTCTACATGGTAGTCCAGCTGACCTCTCTCCACTTCTCCCTGCTCCCTAGAATTGCCAAGGGCCTCCTTCGATAAACCCCTTCATGGAAATCCACTCAGAACAACATGTGCTTTTGTTGAGAGTCCTCTCCTATCCTTCCCCTCTCCCAATATCTTCTTTGTTGCTTTCTTTTCTTTTTAATGTATGTAGGTCATGTGCAGATAGTGACTACTGGGGTCTAAGAAAGGTCCCGGTCCACAGACTAATAACATCAGCTGTGCAGTGATAACACACTATGGAGAGAAGCTTTCATCCAAGACAAAGGTGAGCGAAGGCTTTTCTCTGTGGGCCACAGGGGCTCAGCTTCAACTGCTTCATTCAACTTTTTAAAAAGAAGGAATAGACAAAACACAAACAAATGAGTGAGTCGTGTTATAACAATGTGATTTTAAAAAACTCAAAAGCAGGCCGTATTTGAAGCTTTGGCATAGCTTTGTCTTAGAGAAGCAAAACCTAATGCCTTGCTAAGGCTGGCTGAGTGAGTGGATGAGAAGTTTTTATCCTGAGCGGTCTAGACCTTTAGTCTGAAACTGTCTGCATATTGGAATGGCCAAAGGTTTCCTGCTTGTTCCTCTCACTCCAGCAGCCACCACCGTAAATGTTGGCTGTGTCCTCACACCTTCACGTTCCACTGTAACCTGAAGCTGTTCCATATGGGACAACAGCTACAACCTCTGGGGAAATGCTCTGTGCTTCTAGGGCCACCGACGTGTCGTGGAGCGTGCCCACTGCCAATATTGAGCAGCCCACGGTGCGCGACAGCCAGGAAAAGAAAGTCAAAGTGGTTCCTGGCCAGGCAATCTATGCTTTGTGTCCTTTCTTTCTCTTCATTTTGGGATCAAATATTTTTTCATGGTTATTATACAGAAAACACAACCAAGCACAACGCAAAGGAAAAAAAAAAACAAAAAACCTCCTTGCCAATCTCCCTCCTCTTTTGTCTTTGTCCCCATGCCCACACTGGAGTAGAGAGCCAGGGTCCTTTCTCCTCAGTGTATTCTTAATTTTGTTTGAGTTCTAAGTTCGAACTTGGCTGCTGGTACTTAGTTTTCTCGATTTCTAAGGATTGTGATTTTTATTCTTTCTTTTGCCGAGGCTTAGCTTTAGATTTACAACTTGGAAGTGTTGCTTTGCTTAATGAAACCAGGGAATTTAGTGCGCAGTGGCAACTCAATAAACACCGGCACGGCCCGCTTTCGCACCAGGGAGGAAGCTTCGGGATTTGATGTTCACAGGCCACCGCTACAGCAAGAGAGAAAGACAACCTGATTTTTCCATGATTTAAGGAAATTCACTTACTTAACTGTGGATCTGAGCTGAGAAGAGCCAGTGCAACTGTGGAAGCAGAGCACAGACACCACACACTGCTGGGGTAGCTGTGCACAGACCTCCCCAGACACTGAAACTGTGTAAACAGAACACAGACTCCACACCCTGCTGGGGTTCAGATAGACATCCAGAAGAAATGAATACGAACACAGACACAGCCCACAGCTGGGTTAGGACAGACATCCCAGGTTGTCAGCTTCAAATTTCTGTTAAAATACCTGAAAAGATATATTTCTGAGAAAATACTGAAAGGAAGTATGAAAAAATATTTACTTAAGGAAAGATCATACAGTTTGATCCTGAAATGAAGGAATTCAAAAGGCTTAGATTTTTTTTCTTTTCCCTTATTGATAAATACAATTGGTATTTATACAGTTGCTTAGAGAAACAGCTAAAAATGTCTCCTCTTCCCTGTCAGCTTTGTTGGGAATATGTGTAAGGATACTATCGCAGGCAATCAATAAGAAGAATTCACAGCTATATAAGGTTGTATTCTATCACACATGGTTGATTCAGTGAAGTTGGTCCTGAATGAGATTTTTAATATCTCATTCCTATTCCATGCCCTGTCTCCATCCTCACACCAGAACACAAAGCAATGATAAATCATTCTGAGGAGATCAAAGAATACCAGGTGCACTTAATCCATTCACATCTCCTGCATCAGGCTGATTTACTGTCCTGTCCTCAGAAACACCAACTGGAGCGCAAAGTGTTTTCAGAATCATCTTCTGAGTTCTTCAATGAGTTCACATGTGACAGGTCGTAAAATAATATTATTGTGCACAGCCTTTCAAAGCTCTTTGTGGAAGGGGGGCAGACGGGAGCCCCACGCAGAGAGTGGGTGCTAAGTCCGTGGTCCTGGAGTTTGTCACAACCTTCTCAACCCGACTCACAGTTCATTCTTCATCTGCAGGTCCTGAGAATTCATGAAGGTGATGCTAAATCAACTTTCCTTATTTCCTGATTCGATGACACAGTGGGATTTAGAAAGAATTTCCCAGGATTTTAAATATGGTGGAGAAGGACTGACTGGAATTTTCTCAGGTCGTTCTCAGTGCCTACGCGCTATTCTCGAAGATGGACATAGAGGTCAGACCGAATTACAGGAAAAGTCTCCTCGGGACAGTTTACCTAAAACGTGGTCTGTATTTGAATAGCAGGAAGGCAATAAGTTGAGGCCTTCCACACTCCCCAACTGGTCACTCATCTCCTCTTATTTCCTCCATCTTTTCCTCTAATGCTGTCGTTTGTGTGCAGCAAAAGTCTAGTAACAGTCTTTTAAACTGCTGAACAACTAATTTCTATTAAACACGAAGGTGTGGATGGCAACTGGCCATGGTTACCATGATGTGAAATTTCTAAACCAATGTCTCTCTATTTTGTGCCAACATCAAGAAAACTATGTAAGTCTATTCTATATGTAAACTATGTCAGGAGTTGAGTTCATAGCTTAAGAAAATTCAACATATTATAATTTCAAAGTGAAGAAAACTGAAACCAAAACAAGTAAACAGCTATCAACGTTTTCAAAACCAAACTAATCTGTTGTTATTCTCTTTAAGTCTAGCAATGAAATACTCACAACCACATGCTTGTAAGTTAACTTGATAATGAGCATCCAGACTGTTGCCCTGAAGTAGCATTAGTTCTGAAGTTTTTGACCTTCATGTTTAAGGACTTGAGTGAAGAAACTTCTATTAATAAAACATCATAGTGTGAGTATCTTAATATCTGAGTGTCGCTGGGTATACCAACCGCACCACAGCGTAGCCCACGTGCTCAGGAGGAGCAGTCCAACACCTCAGGCTCCATGTTTGTAGAGACTTTTTTTTCCTTTTTCTCTTTTAATTTTGTTGGTTTATTTGTTTAAAAGAGAGAAAGAGCCTAAGATTTGATTAGTAGGGAGGTGATAAGGATCTTGGAAGAGCTGGGGGGAGTCAGGAAAATAAAAACATTCTGTATGAAATTCTAAAAGAATGAATAAAAAATTAAATAAAATAAGTTGTCTATATATTTGTTAAAAACAGTTGATACATCTATTTCAAAATCTGAAGAACAAATTATTTCTAGATGTCCTTAAATCATGAAATTTGTCTTCTCTGACTTTTGTAGAAAACTTGCCCCTACCCCATAATCACACAACCCCCCCGGACTGATGTGGCTTCTCGGTCTTAACTACAGCTCTTCATCTGTAAAATATAGGAAATAATGATGCTTACACCAAAAATGGGTAAATAGATACAGGATTCATATTGGCAGTTCCATATTTAGAATACATTAACTAAATGATTCCAAAGAAATCTTGATTTTCTTCCCAAGCATATTCCAATAGTCCTTTCTTTTCCTTTCTTCTTTAAAACAGACCTTTTCTTCCCAAACCACATATTCTTAAAACAAGTAAGCTTCTGTTAAATTGAAAAGTCCTCCTAGCCCCTCCCACATACTTTTTTATGAACATGATAAACTACTACATCCCACAGTTATCCCATGGAATCCTGGGTGTCTAAGTCTGTAGCTCAGGCAAGCAGCTGTGGCTCCCTGGAGAATTGCATTTGCTCAAAGGTGAAGATTAGTCAGGAAAGTTGGTTCTAGATTACCAAGTCTTAGTTGCCTTCTGTGGCTAAAATGCTACTTGTAGATGCTTAGCAACGTTCAGAAATAAGAATACTACATAAGTGCCATTTTAAAATATATAACATCACATCCTACAGAGTAACCTAAACATTCCTACTCTGTTGCTTTTATACTAATATGGAAGCAATTGTATTTCTTAAAGAAGATTCCTTATGATGGTCGTAATCACTAAACTCAAGCCACCTTTTAGAGTTGACAGCTAATACACAATTAAATTAAAATACCCTCTATGTTTTGATGATTTCACAGAGTAATTTCTATTCCAGCTTTCTTCCCACCCTCCCTCTCTGCCTTCCTCCCTCTGTCCCTCCATCCATAGGAACACCGGGGATAAGCTCAGAGCCTGGGTGTACTAAGTGCACACTCTACCACTGCGGAGCTATTTCCTCACTCTGGAACTCATATTACCTTCTGAAGCGGCAACTCGTGCTTTTTCCTGCTTGACAGCTACCACTGCAGCCCTTTCTCAAAGAATCTGTTCACACATCCCCTGCAGTTCAGATCGTATTTGCTTCCTCACGGCTCACACCTGTCATGATTTCCTAATTGGCGGTTTGGAGTGTGATGCGCTCTGCTGAGAGGTGAGTCTGGTCTCCCCCCAGAAATGTCTGCCTCGTGTCTGCTTCTCCTCCCCTTCAGAAACTCACCATCAGCTCTGTTTCAAAGTCTGAAAACTGAGTGTCCAGCTGATCTTGTAAACCACAGTGTGTTGTGCAGTACAAGTGAGTCTTCTTAGCAGTGCTAATGTCCACAGAACATTATGATTCCGTGTAGTGTGTCTTTGCCCTTTCTCTTCAGTGTCTAACAGAAATGGAAAAGGTTTGAGTTGGAAAGGAAAGGATGAGCAGAAGAACGCAATGATGTCGGAGGGGAATGTTCAATCTGCCATCTGGCCTGTTAATTCTGACAACATTGATGTTGTAAACCTGTGCATGCCTGTGTGCTTGCCTCTAAGATTGAAGTGAAGACAGGTGAGACTCCATTGTATCCCTTGAGCAAGAGGAAATTTCTGAAGTTTATGAATTCTAATCATAACCAGGGGAATTTAAATTCAAAACTGGACATGTTTTCAAGGGAAGGGATTGTTGTACATCATCCCCTTCGCTTTGTTTTTATTTTGTCTTGTTTTGTTTTTTAGAGACAGGGTTTCTCTGTGTAGCTATGCCTATTCTGGAACTCGCTGTGGCGACCATGCTGGTCTTGAACTTAGAGATCTACCAGCCTCTGCCTCCTGAGTGCTGGGATTAAAGCTGTGTGCCGCCATTGCCTGGCTTGTTGTATATCGTCTTAAATTAAAGGTTAATATATGGCTATTGTGATGCCTGGGATCATCGGAAGACAATGACCTAACTGCAAATTACCTTTGCACTCTGGTCACCTATATGTGTCTTTATGATGAGACCAGGCTCACTTCTGCTTATGACTTAGCACTGACACCAAGAATTGTCCAGATGACCCAGTCACATCCTTCATTGATAACATGATGTACGACAACTTCCTCCTGCAGACCCTGGTTGTTCGTGTTGTTCAACATGCAGCACCTTGTTGCCCTGTGCATTGTGCAGTAAGAGCTTGTGACTGGCAGTCACTAATCAATGTCCTCTTTTCAGGGATGCCTGTCACATATGGAGCACATAGCCCCTAAACCTACAGAGGCAGAGGGTGTGGCTCCTTCTCTCAACAGTGGGGAGAACAATCAGGGCTTGTACAAACTGGGACTCAGGGGAAACACAGCCAAAACATTTTCTCCTAGATTTTTATATCAATAAAAGGAAAAGAATTGGAGATATACAGCCTTATTTATACATACTTCTCAAATCTCTGAATGTTTGTAGATAAAATAGGTACTCCATTCATTTAAAATTTATCTATTTCCTAAAAATACTTGCTAGAAACTTAAAATACAGAAATGGAAACACAGTTCTTGCTCTTGTTTTTAACCTTTCCCAAAACAAAAACCAAACAGGATGCTGCTCCTAGGACCTAGGAATTTTAGATTTTTTTCACACAATACATTTTGTCTATAATGGCTGTTTCTAAAACAGTCACAATCTATAGAAATCTATACAAACTACTTCTGTAATGTTACACCTTCAAGAAGCCCCATTATGTAAGGAAAAGGTGAGAGAGGTTAATTTTAACAACATATGACACTTCTAGATAGATTGTTATCACTTCAATAAAAAATTATTGGTGAGACATTTTCCATCCTATAATTCATCAAAATATTCTAAAAGTGTAATATTCATTTTACAATTACATCATTCCTTAATTCAGGTGATAAATTCTAATCAAAAATCTCATTCTCTGGTTTTAAACTTCTTAAGTTTCATAATTAAAAACTTGATTCATATTGCCAGCACATTCCAAATGTATATAAAGGTAACAAATTTTTTAATGCTTTTCTTTTATTTATTTATTAAAGATTTCTGTCTCTTCCCCGCCACCGCCTCCCATTTCCCTCCCCCTCCCCAATCAACTTCCCCTCTCTCATCAGCCAGAAGAGCAGTTCAGGTTCCCTGCCCTATGGGGAGTCCAAGGACCTCCCACCTCCTTCCAGGTCTAGTAAGGTGAACATCCAAACAGCCTAGGCTCCCACAAAGCCAGTACATGCAGTATGATCAAAACCCAGTGTCATTTTTAATGGTTTTCTTATACTTTTGGTTGCTCTGATACTTGACTTCTCCAAATAGCTAAACTGAGGACAAAGAAGTAATTTCCCCTTAGCATTAGCCTCTGAATCTACAAAATTGGGTCATCTCTTTTAGAATCATTTATTGGACTAAAGTAAAAACACATCATCTTCAAAAAATAAAAAAAGAACAACAAAAAAGCAAGTCTTTCCAAGTGAATTAACAATCAGTGTCTACTCAGTATTACTAACATAGAATTCAAAGGAGAATTTCATGAATTCAAAAAAAATTTCTAAAGTACTAATAGGAAAAAGATTTCTTCAAAGGTTCTTGCAGGGCTTATAAATTTCCATAACACTATTCTTCCCAATGAAGCCACTCTGCATGCTGGTTCATGCTTAGAATATATGTAGCATGGTTATTATTGAATTATACTGCAGAAAGTTTCTATTTTAACTGGAATCTTATACCTAACCAGTAAACTTGCAAAAATATTGGTTTTGTTCCCTTGGAGATTCAACAGTTTATATGTATGTAGTATACGGTGATAAAATTAATTAAGCTCAAACCCATTTTGCTTCTGATTATTGGTCAGAAAATATTATCTAACATTGCTTTCATCGTCAGATATTTCTTTTAGAAAAATCATGAGTTAGATTAATAATATAGTAACCTTTCATAAAATACTTTCATGATTCAACCAATAATAGTTAAGAACAATGGAAGGTCATTATCTTTGTTGTGCTCTATTTCTTCCACCATTCTTTATGCAGTGCATTTTTTTATTTTCTTTTTTTTATTTAATTTATTTATTTATTAAGGATTTCTGCCTCCTCCCTGCAACCTCCTCCCTGCAACCTCCTCCCATTTCCCTCCCCCTCCCCCGATCAAGTCACCCTCCCTCATCTGCTCGAAGAGCAATCAGGGTTCCCTGACCTGTGGGAAGCCCAAGGACTGCCCACCTCTATCCAGGTCTCCTAAGGTGAGCATCCAAACTGCCTAGGCTCCCACAAAGCCAGTACGTGCAGTAGGATCAAAAACCCTCTGCGATTGTTCTTGAGTTCTCAGTATTCCTCATTGTCCTCTATGTTCAGCCAGTCCGGATTTATCCCATGCTTTTTCAGACCCAGGCCAGCTGGCCTTGGTAAGTTCCTGATAGAACATCCCCATTGTCTCAGTGTGTGGGTGCATATTTTAACAGCTCCAAACTGTGCGTTTGCAGGAATGTGTGCTATGTGAGCATGAGATGTGTGGGAATCGGTGCCCAGATGGGCACTTAGAGAAGACATAGGTCAATCTCAGGTGTACTCAATTGTTCTTGACCCACTGACCCTGGACTTCTGCACTTGCTAGACTGGCTGGTCAGGAAGTCTGGGAATCCTCCTGCCCCCACCTTGCATTATTAGGGTTACAGCATGTCCCTCCATGCCCAGATTTTTATGTGAGTGCTACATAGATCTAAACCACATTCTTATACTTACATAGCAAACTCTTTACCTAGTGAACATCTCCCTAGCCCTCAAAGTTCTTCTTTTATCCATGCATAAGATATTAAAATATACATCCCCAAACTTAATATTTTAGGTCACAAATTCGTAGCATTTTTTAATAAACATGGATGTCTATAGAGATAAAATGTATCCTAAGCATCCATTTTTCTCATACTGCAAGTCATGCAACCCATTTGAAAGAGTGTATGAAAAAAATAATGTTTCAACAATCAAGAGCACTTCCTGCAGAAGACCCAGGTTCAGTTCTAAGATCTTCACCAACCTCGCATCAGACGAAGTTCTAAGAAACCACTTAGTAACTATTGACTGTAATGCCAGTTCTGACACCCTTCTCTGACCTCTGCAAGGACTGCACATGTGTGTCGCACAGACACAAACACCAGCACAACACAAAAACAAATATATTTATAATTACCTAAGTCTTGAAATAATTGGGTATTTGGTACCATATTTATTTCTATTCATTCATATTCTAAATTCACGTTTTTAATGATTTAAAAATATTTTAAAATTTATAAAATTATTTTAGTTTTTCTGCAGTTTTCTAACAATTGCTAAAACTAAAATAACGTTTCGTCACCTCTCTGCCTAAAAGATACTTTGTATGAAAGTGTGCAGGCCATTTTATAACAACCAGAGTTAAGCACGGAACTCAACGCAAAAACAAAAAGGACAAATAGAACACACACACACACACACAAAAAAAAAAAAAAAAAACTTCGTTTGAGAGACAGGCTCACTATGTAGTTCTTGTTGGCTTGAGAGACAGGCTCACTATGTAGTTGCGGTTGGCCTGAAGCTCACTATGCAGACCAGACTGGCTTCAAACTCTGATTTTTCTGCCTCTGCTTCTCAAGCACTGGGATTGTAGACATGAGCCATGGTGCCCCACCTATTAAAACTATTTAAATACCTTGTAAGACACTTAGTGATGATATCTATGAGGTGACCTCGTTGATTTTGACTGTTGAGAAAATATATTGACAAAGTCACTGCTTAATTGTCAAAAACATTGATCACTTAATACTTAATAATTTTTTAACACAGCAAACATCTTTTCTGCTTTATTCTGTCTCTATTGATTGCAAATGGCACTCACTATGAAATGTGCAATGTGGCCTCTTCCAGTTCTTCCTTTTCTTTCTCCTTCTTGGGCTCTGTCGTCACTTTCCATTTAAAATTGGACTCACAAATAATGTTTTCAACTAGAAAAAAAAGAGTAATTCTAACTTAATTACTAATTCTGGTTGATTTGTCCCAAATATCCAAGTGAGCACATGATAGCCGTGTAGCGATAGTGTAAAACAATCATGTGAACTGAACCAGCCCATTGAGACCAAGTGCCAGAGATGTGTTTGTGGGCTCTGATTAAACCACACACATGCTCTCTTTTTAAGAGTCCCTACTCTCATGAGGTAACCTAATTCTAGCACCAAGACTCTATCTCCAAATACTATTGTAGTATAGTCAGGATCCACCATGAAGATTCGGAGGATGGAGAGGGCACAACTAAGTCTATAGTGTATCAAGATGAGCTAGTACGGCTTTACTCATTTGTTCCATATGCTCTGGCGTAAAATCGTCCATGTCCAACTTTGTTTTAATGATATGGAATAATTAGGTAGCTTCATTAGTTCACTTAATTAAAGAGAATATTGCTTCCTAATTCCAGTCATCCATACAAATATTTTATCTGTTTTAATTATTTGGAAGTAATAAAGATAAGATTCTTACTTCTATAATAGTATTAAAACAATCAGAAGTAGTATGTACACAAAATCGTTTACAATTTAAAACCTCATTCAGGGACAAATGCCTAAATAGATTCCTCACTTGGGGGAAATCTTGTCGAAACCACTAGGAGTCCCAAGTTTGCAACCTTATCAAGGTTAGATTCAGTCTGAATCTTATTTGTCTTACTTGGAGGAAGATTCACCACCCACAATCAGCTGTGGGGGTGAACAAAGACACAGCCTGTGTGACATTTACTATCCTGTCCACAGAAGCTTCCATGTGCAATATTAAACTTTGCAATATCATCAATAAACTATCCTGAGCAATAACAGCTGCAAAGTCTCACGTTTCATTTCCCATCAATGGAGTCTTCTCTTCCCTGTATATAACCATGTGTTAATACATAATTCCATCATTAGCAACTGATGGTATAATCGCTTACAAATGGTTACAAGATGTAGAGAAATCATTTTCAAATATGTTCATTGTAATCTATGTTATTTTCTGATACCAGGGCAAAATCAGCTCAATGTTTTTCTTAAATTTCAGTAAAAGAGTTGATCTTTCATGTCTAGCTCATTGATTTGTGTGCCTCCACAATTCTCTCTAAAAGTAAAACTGTCCATATATCCAAAGGTGCCATGTCAGTCGGGGGAGAAGGAAGGGCAAAGAGGAAGAAGAGGAAAGGGGGAGGGGAGAGGAGAACTTGAGGGAACAGGATAGATGAGATGGAGGAAGGACAGATATGAGAACAAGGAAAGAGATATTTTGATTGAGGGAGACATTCTGGGGCTAGCAAGAAACCTGGCACTAGAGAAATTCCCAGGAATCCATAAGGATGATCCCAGCTAAGACCCTAAGCAATAGAGGAGAGGGTGCCCGAACTGGCCTTGCCCTGTAGTCAGATTGATGAATATCTTAAATGTCACCATAGAACCTTCATCCAGCAACTGATGGAAACAGAGGCAAAGACCAGCAGTGGAGCACTGGGCTGAGCTCCCAAATTCCAGTTGAAGAGTGGGAGGAGTGAGAATAAAAGCAAACAGGTCAAGACCACAATGGGGATGCCCACTGAAACAGTTCACCTGAGCTAATGGGAGCTCACCAACTCCAGCTGGACAAGAACGGAACCAGCATAGGACCAATTAGACCCTCTGAATATTGGTAACAGTTGTATGACTGGGGCAGACTGCAGGGTCACTGGCAGTGGCACCAGGATTTATCCCTACTGCTTGTACTGACTTTTGGGGAACCTATTCTCTTTGGATGATACCTTGCTCAACATAGGTAGAGAGGGCCTTGGACCTTTCCCCAAAGAAATGTGCCTTTGAGGAGTGGATGGGGGTGGGATATGGGGGAAGGTGGAGGGAATGGGAGGAGGGGAGGGAGTAGGAACTGGGGTTGGTATGTAAAATGAAAAATGATAGTTTGTTCTCTTTTTAAAATAAAATGAATTATTTTTTTTAAAAAAATAGGGTTGTGTTTGAAAACAGTCACAAGTCCTTTGCCTAAAGTCTAAGACCTTTTTTGACCTGAGAGGACAAATTGAGTTGTTTGAAGCCAAAACAGTATGGCCCATAAAATCTAGAATATTTGCTGTCTAGATCACACGAAAAAAAGATTTTTGTGGATTCCCCAAGTTAAATAATTTTACATTTACAAGTTTTTTGTGCCCTGTGCCTACGTTTAGAAAGATCCATTGGTTTTGATGTGAACAACAAAATTGTGTTTTCCTGTGGTTTGTGTACATTTCTCTGCTTATTCTGACCAACCGTGATTGCTTACCTGGACACCTGCCAAATTTTCAATTAACTTTATTGTCAGTGGGCCCAATGAAATGTATTTAGAACCTTGTGCTGTAGATGATGTCACAATATATCAAAAAACTATTTAATCACTCAAATTGCCCATTTAAATAACTAGCAATCAAGCATAACAAATCCAATGTTTCTTTAAAGGCATTTGTATAGAGATTTATATGATGGGAATAGAAAATAAACAGAGTTCTCATTATGGATAAGCAATATTTTTCTTATTTTTCAAAGTATAATCACTCTCTCTTTTTTGCCTTTGTCTTCTAGATCTAACTGTGGAATTAATGGTAAGTTACATTCCAGAACAGTTTAATTCATATTTCTTTGGAAAAAAGAGAGGACTTTACATTTTAGAAAAGTTATGATTGGCTTTCAGAAGCAATTGTTGGTTATTTTCTCCCTGAGACTTTGAAGCCACTTCAGTCACATATTGCTATGAGAGTATATCATAGGCGTGAAAGCAGAGGTCACACATGCTAAGATTTGGTCCAAGTGATGACACCACAATTAACAAATGATCCCACTGGCTAAGGATCATCTAAAACTCTTCTTTTTATTTTCTTCAAATTCACTGTCTCTAAGAAGAAATGCAATCTGAAATAATTTTTAAATTTTTAAATACTTTATTCATGTAGGAATAAACAAGAGCTTTGGTGTGGTGGTGAAATAAACAATACATGGTCTATAATGCATTGGCTCTCCGTCTGATGTTAGTTGTTTGCATGATCCAGTAGACCTAAGTGGTCTGGAAAAGAAAGAGGCCACTGGATATATGGAAAAAGAGAAACTAGAAAAAGTAAAACACCACTGAGTCCAGGAGGACAGTCTTCCCAAGTCTTGGTATCTCTTCCTGGAGCTAGATGCTAAAACTGCCATTTTCTCCTAAGCAGATAAACACCTTCCCATAACTTTATCATCTTCCTTCTGAGGTCAGAAGAGAGGAAAAGTTAGGTCAGAGGGAAACATCTTCTCACACCTCACACACACACACACACACACAGAGAGAGAGAGAGAGAGAGAGAGAGAGAGAGAGAGAGAGAGAGAGAGAGAGAGAGAGAGAGAGATCCTCAGGTACATGTCTTTCAACACTAGATACTTCTTATATAAAGCAAACCCAGGCAATCTAAGAACCGCTCTCCTGAATTAAGGTTTCTTGAGCAAGTGGTTTTTCTTTGTTTTGCTTATAGCCTCCCAACAGCCAATCAGAGGAGGTCTGTATGGGATGCCTATGGACACGGAGATATCTAGTCGTTTTTATTGAGTTCTTACTTAGGAAGAAAAACTTAATGAGCAGAGTCCACCATGTTGTGTCTGCATGGTGTGTTTCCACTTAAAAGTAAAAACAGGCTAAGAATCTGGACTCTGTTTCCAACGGCAGGAAACAATCAAAGGGCAAGCCCACAGCTTGTTTATTCTTTCTATTAATTCTTTCTAAACAAATTGCACCACTAACAGAAGAGACGCTAGCCCACTGGCCTTGTCCTTCTCCCCATTCCCTCTGCCTTGCTAAAAACCCTTCTGTGGCCACTTTATACTCCTGAGACCAAAAGTCAGCAATCAGAAGCCCCTTTTGGTTCACCTAAAAAACAATTAAAATTGAACACAGTATCCTGACATGGGATTTAGCTTTACATTTATAAACCACCATTTGCCCATGTGCAGAGGCAGTCCTTTGTCCCTTCTGGACAAACACCCCTTCCCCCCTTTCCTTGCCTTCTTGCCCTTCTCCCTCATCCCCAGCCTCCTTTACCACCCCACGCTAGCCCATCCTAAGACGGACCTCCCCTTCTTCTCCTCTTCAAAATTACACCTGCAGTGTCGTTTGCTGCGGTTTTCTGCCCCAGTCGGAAAGCAGCCCCTCTAACTTTTCTTCCCTGCTTAATACAGGATCTCTCTGTAAAAATGGGTATTTCAGGGTGGTTTATACCTGATCTGGGGTCTGGAAGGGAGTATCCTCAGTGTGGAGGTCTCCTTCAATAACTGATCATAAAACAACTAAAAATATCTTCCAAAGGGTCAAAAATGTGTATTTCTAAGAACCATTATGAGAATTTATTATGAGAATGTTCCTGTAGAATCAAATAGACAAAATCATGAGAAACAAAACCAAATTCAGACGTCTATGGAGACTTCATGAAGCACGTTATAAAATGGTGAATGGCTTTATCTATGAGGAGACACCAAAAAGTCCTGTCCTTGTTTTATTTAGGTTAATTAAAGAGTCACTGTTGCTTACAAGAATAAGAATCAAAAGATTATAATCTGTATATGTCCTCAGCTCCTTTGCACTGAAGTGAAACACAATGTTTGCTAAATTCAGCAAGCAGAGTAAGAAAACAGTCGAGCCTCCCATAATTCAGTAAGCATGGGAACAAAGACTGACTAGATTTAGGAAGGTACTGTAACCAAAAAAAAGGGTAGATTTATATAATAAAAATTGATTTTCAATTGGTTTCTAGATTGTTCCTGATGTTTTAGAATTTCCAGTTATGGCCTCGCATGCCAATGTTTTTTTAACCATCCAGTGTTGCTTTAATTTAAGAATAAACTGAATTTGATTCAGAAAAAAACTTTATGCCTTATTATGCGTGCTCATGTGTTCTATATTGATTGATGCTTGTGAACTCTGAAAGCATGATTTAGAACACAATTAATTTAGCATGAAACTATTAAACTGCATTTTCTAGATTATAGAAAATTATTAACTTGGATCTGCAAAGAAATCAACGTTGCTTGTGTAAATAATTCAGAAAAAGTGAGTCCGGCCCCATTTGTTTGTTGAGATGTTGTCAGAGCTGCCGCACACTGCACAGTTCATAATGCAGAAGCTGCAGAGGCATAAACGTCTTCCCAGAATCCCAGATGACACTTGTCGACTTCTAACTTCCTTCCTCTAGGCATGCTACAAAATGGATGTGCAGTGCAACACAGTCATTTCTAGCTGGTTCATTTAGCTGCCTTCATAATTGTCAAGAATCACATCAAGGTAATAGGATACCTTTACTACCCTATCTACTAAAACTTGAGTTTGTGCCTAAAGCAATACAGACGATGGAGCATGGAGAAGTTTCAATAGTGTGTCTCACTCAGGATATTTTGATATGGTCCTAAGCGCAAAGATAAATGCCCAACCAAAATGAGGACTTATTTCTTACAGTAGCATGGGATGTCCTTGTCCAATGTCCACCTCATATAAAAGTGATACCCACTGGTAAAGAGGTGAATTAGTAAGTCAGTGTATGGTCTAGGATCATCCAAGCTGTTTAAAAACCTTTGTTTGATCAAAGCTTTTTGTTTGGTCAAATATTCTTATACAAGTCAGAGAACTTTAGAATTATAAATAAAAATTACTACCTCAAATAAAAGTGTTCAGTCAAAATAGATCATTTAAATTTTTATTGCAAGCAATTTCATGAGGATGATTTTTCATTATATATGGTTGAGATAAGCTATAACACAAATTTGTTTGTTTGAGTTATATTTAGAAAACCTGCACCAGTCAGGTGACAAGCCCAGAGTCTGATCCTCAGAGCCCATGAAAGGGTAAAAGAAGAGAACCAAATGTACAAAGTGGTTCTCTGACTTCCACACTGTGCTTAGGGTCTTGCTCCCTACACACACGCATATACACATGTATACACACATCCATTCACATACACATAGCATGCATACATACACATACCCACACTAAAAGTAATTAATATATTGTTTAAAACTTTAAAGAAAATTTGCCCTTGAAATTACTTATATTCTCTTTTGTTGACCTCCTGGTCATAGACTAAGATGTAGATCGAACCATCACATCCAAATTCCAAACCACAGGATGGAGAAAGGAGAGATGAAGTGGCAAAATAATAATAATAATAATATTATTAATAACTGTGCACCAGTTGTTTCTGAAGGATGCTCTTAGGGGCTTCTTTGAATCACTTCTGCATATACATGCTTGGCTAAGAAGCCATCACCTGCTCTCACCTGGCAGCAAGAAGTCTGGAGAAAGTAGTTTTTATTTTTGAAGACCATATGCCCTGCCCAGTTTCTCTTTCCACAGAGGAAGCAGAACATGAAAGGACAAATGGATTTGGATTCTTGCCCGTATTTCCAGTGAATGGTTTATCCTTTGATAAGCCCATCATTTCCTAGTTCTGAAATGCAGTCTCATGCAGAAATAAAAACTGTAAATTGCTGAGCCAGACAAAGGAGTAGCACAAGGGGGAAAAAAAGATAAAATTAGCTTTGGCATCCTGTTTTAAACCAAAACAGCTCAATTGGCAGTCCAAGAAGGGAAGTTGGACTGGAGTCAGCACTGAGTTACCTTTCCTCTCTGGGGGACTTGGCCTTCACTCAGATACAGGCTTGGCAGCTTGAAGGAGCTTGGATGCCCCACTGGGTTCTTCTGTCGGCTGGGATGCCCACTGTCAAGTACAGAAGCCATCATGGCGATACTGTATAAAGACTACCATAGCAGTGGAGACGTGGGGCCAGAGGCTGCTCAGTTATTCACAGAATACCAGTAAAATAAAGGCCTAATGGCAGGTGTGTCAGGTGAGCAACAACGCTAACAGACAAGATGGGAAGCCAGTCACTCTCCCTTCAGTGTGTGTGCTAGACCTTTGCCACTGATAGTCAAGGAAATATTAGAACACAAGGGGGTGCTTCTCTTCTCAACGCAATCAATAATCTCCAGCCATTCACCCTGAGTGTGTATTATTAATGCTTTTGCTTAGTTGACAGCACAACTTAATCAAATTCAAGGATTGCATTCCACGCCATGTCAATATTCAACAACTGGTAACCTTGACACTCACTGACCCATAGGCACAGATGAAGTGGAACAGCAGAGGATCAAGACACATCATCTCTCCATGATCAGCTGGACCAAGGGCCACTGTGGCCATGGCCTCGCTGCTTTCTCACTGTTGCTATGACCCATGAACCAGGATCTTCAATTCAAGTATGGAAACACTAAACTTCTACAACACCTGGATAGCTCAGTCAATAGAGAGTGACACTCTTAATTTCACAGTGGTAGGTCAAGCCCCATGTTGAGTAGCTTAAAGTCTAGGCCTGTAAGATCATTCAGTGGGGAAAGATAGCTGCCACCAAGTCTGGGCACCTGAGTTCACTATCTGTGTCCCATGTGATGGAAAGAGAGCACCACTGTCTCCCTGGGTCCCATGTGATGGAAAGAGAGCACCACTGTCTCCCTGGGTCCCATGTGATGGAAAGAGAGCACCACTGTCTCCCTGGGTCCCATGTGATGGAAAGAGAGCACCACTGTCTCCCTGGGTCCCATGTGATGGAAAGAGAGCACCACTGTCTCCCTGGGTCCCATGTGATGGAAAGAGAGCACCATTGTCTCCCTGGGTCCCATGCGATGGAAAGAGAGCACCACTGTCTCCCTGGAGTTGCCCTCTGACCTTCTCACATGTACACACATACAGTAGATAAATAAAGGTGAAAAAATAAATTCATAGTGTTACCAGCAATATCATTTAGTGTAGATACGTTTAACATGAATTCAGAATGCTCAGGCATAAGCAGTGATATTCATTAATCTTTCCTGTTTGTTTCTTTTCTTCCTGTTTCAATATATCTTTCTAAAGCAATCCCAAATATGTATCATTTCTCTTATCATCTATAAGATTCAAAATGCATTTAAAGTTGAGCCGGATCATGAAACTGATTCATGGGACTCGACGTCTCTCTGATGAATATTGGCCACAGGAGGATTCTGGGAGAGCGGCAGTCATTGTCTTCAACTGTGTACCCACTCATGAGCCATCCAGACTCCAATGGACAGTTCCAAAATCATGGTCGCACAGACCAGACAGCCATGGTTAAATTCGGTGTGTCACCCACAGAACAAAAGACCATAAACATGAGGAAAGAGCTTTTAGTGAAAGGGTGGGTTAGCAGATACAAGGGAAATAAGAGATGGTAGGGGTAAGGATATCCAGAATAAATCATACACATATATGAGATTGTCAAAGAATATATTTAATTAAATTTATAATTTGAAAGGTAACTACAATATTGCACTTCTCTTAATTTCTGTTAAACTTTTCATAATGAAATTATTTTAAGTTCTCTTGTCAGTATTTCTTGTCCCTTTATGTCGTTGATGGCAAAGTTCAATGTACCAGATAATATTTAGCTAATCTGGCTGCTGTGGAACTTTATACTAATAAGGAACCAGTATCAGCTCCTGAGTCATTCAAGCACCAAAGTTTTTAATAGTTGTAACTGTATGACAACATCTTACCAGGTTAATAATACTCTGAGCTTTTTCCTGAGGCGATTTTAAATGAGAACATTTATTTTTATTCTCCCTTTTGGATTCAGGATGACATTAAGCACACAGCTGATTTTTTTTATTCTCCCACTGACAGGCAATTGACAGAGGTTACTTACAACCTAAGGAATCATATTTGACAAGAAATTAATAAAGTCATGTTCATCAACACCCTACAGTGAAACAGCACCAACCTGACATGCTACAGTGAGCCAAACATTAGTGGAGAAGTAAATTACACCTTGGAGTGCTGTCCCCCCAAAAATAATACCTACTAAATATAATCACAATGAATTAACAATGTAATCAAACTGTCCTATGCCCATAAATGCAAAGCAAATAGTATAATCTAAGAAACAAACACATTTCCAAACTATAGTCAAACATTCTTTTTTATTTTTTTTCAAGACAGGATTTCTCAGCTTTGGAGCCTGTCCTGGAACTAGCTCTTGTAGATCAGGCTGGCCTCAAACTCACAGAGATCACCTGCCTCTGCCTCCCGAATGCAGGGATTAAAGGCATGTGCCATCACCACCCAGCCTTCCTTTTTATTTTTTAAACACTCCAAATCGTTCATTTTCCATTACACTACGTGTATGAGTGTTTTGACTCCACATATGTCTGTATTACTATGTGAATGCACTTCCCTAAGAGACAGTAAGAAAGTGATAGAATCCCGGCAACTGAAGCTACAGGCAGCGGTGAGCCATTGGTGCTGATGCTCAGAGTTGAACCAAGGTCCCCTATAAGAACAGCAACCATAGATAACCCCTGAGCAGGCTCTCCAACCCAGCCTTTTTATTTTTTATTAGTTTTATTTTATTTTCTGTGGGTCTCTATTGTAACCAGGTGCTTGTGGGTTCAGGTGTTCGCAAAGGCTGGTAGAGACAGAGCCCCTGGAGCTGGAAGGGCGAGGCAGTTGTAAGCTGTCTGGCATGGATGCTGAGAGTGAAAAACCAGTTCCTCGGGAAGATAAAGATGCATCCTTAATCACGAAGCCATTTCCCCAGCCCTCAAACTTTCACTTGCTTTATTTTGATTGATGGCAATAATAAATACATACCTGCTTCAAAGGATTACTGTGAAAACCAAGTAAGATAAATGGGGACGTTAGTTATGAAACTTAATGTGCTATGCAAATATGAAGGTAAAGCTATTATGCAAAGGATTTAGTCTTCAAGCTTTTTGTCAACACAAAGATCCTATCATGCCGTCAATGTGTTTTCAATGATTTGGTGACTAAGGGCTGGGCTGGGACGCTTGCCTGAGTTCTTCTCCATTTTGCTTTTAAACAATCAGCCAAGTCCTGAGGGATGCATCACGACTAGCTAGAAATAGTTCTACTTGGCTCTCCCATTATTTGTAATTCATATGGCTTCTTCTGTCTGTCCTTGAGTTTCCCAGCCATACAAAAGCCCTTCAGAAGGAAGAAACACCATCCCTCTATCATGTGACCACACAGTAGACATGAAATCAAACCATTTTCTGTGTAAAAGCTGCTGCCCAATGGGCTTCCTTAACTGTACATCTTTATTCCGAAATCCAAACAATATAGCAAAAACTGAGGCTATGAAGAGTCTCTCAATGAGCCTTAGTGTGCTTGTTTTCCTTCGTGTGTGCAACCTTGGTTCATGGCAGAGAAGAATGGACGCTATTTCTTGGGAGTAACATGACTCTTCCGATGGGAAGACAGGCATTTTAGTGAGGTAAGTAGCTCCAAATAATGGATGTATGAGTTTTAAACAATACATTATAACAACATTTGTGCCACTAAAATTCTCAGTCCAAGACTTATTTCATAATGTTAGACCTTAGAGAATCAGGTCAGACTAAGCCGATGTAATTTTTCTTCTTTCTCTGTATTTATTTTCCATATAATGTTAATGATTCAGTGATACTTTTGGTCTAGACAGATCTTTCAGCAACTCATGAGACCCTGGTCACCAACCCCATAGTATTTGTTCATTCAGTTCCATCACCAATTCAAAAGCACATATGATATTATAATTCATTTCACATCTGTGATCGACTAGTACGTACCCTGTGTATATGTTGTAATGAATATGCAGAGTATGTTACCAATACAATTATTTCCTTCCTGGATTTTCTGGTAGAGTTCCCAGCACCTCTGAAGCTCTCTACTGTTTGCTTGCGCTCATATATTTATTTATTTGTTTGTTTGTTTGTTGAACGATTATATCAGTTTGTTCAATTATATTTTTAGTTTATTTTAATTGACAAAAAACATAAAATTCTGTATATTAATTTGGTAGTACAATGTTTCAACCCATATGCACTTTGCCTAAAGTTGAAATGAGGTTAACTTATACAGCTTCTCAAATATTTATACTCTATGGTGAAAATTTTAAAATCTTGCCATCTGTTAAATTAAAATTAAATTAAAAGATGCATCTTTTTAAATTATGTATATATGTGTGAGTGAGGGCTATGTTCATGTGTGTGCGCATGGCTGACAGGCTGGAAGAGGGCATCAGAAACTCTGGAACAAGGGTTAAAGACAGTTGTGAGCTGCCTGATGTAGGTCTTGAGAACCAAATTGCACACTGTGTCTTTGCTCACTGAGCCGTCTCTCCAGCCTGTCTTGCAGCTTTGACGTGCACAGTTTGCTATGTTAGTCATTGCCACTCTACTGCGCCTTTCCACAGCTACTCTTCCCGCTCTCACCAAAGATAAGGTACTAATCTAACCAAAGTGAAAGCCACAGTAAGAATAAACAGTCCATGGCACACACATGTTCCACACAGATTTATCTATGGCACCATTCTGTTCAGCCTCCTGAAGCGTCTTTGACTTGCTATCTGTATCCTTAGCTTACTGTCCTCGTTTTCCTTCTGTTGCTGTGATAAAGGCTGTGACCAAAAGCAGCTTGGGAAAGAAAATGTCACATTTGGCTTATATGTCCGAGGTCATAGTCTAGTGAGGAAAAAAGAAGGCATAAACTCAAGGCAGGAACTGAAGCAGAGACCATGGAGGAATACCGCTTAGTGACAGGCTCCCTGGCTCGCTCATCTACGTTTTATACACAACAGGACCATCTGACCAGGGATGACCCTGCCCATAGTGGTCAGGGCCTTTCCACACCAATCATTTCTGTCTATGTGTTGCTAATACAATTTCTGTGTGATTATTTCTGGCTAAGCAGCCAGGAATGAAACAAGTGGCCTCCTCCAACAAGTCATCAATCATATTCCCACACTTGAGATTCATTTTATTTAGATAACTCTACCTTGTATCAAATTGACAACAAAATTAACCAGCACACTTAACTTTCTTAAATATTTTCATTAAATTTGAGTTTGCTTTGTGACAACTGCATGCATGTACAATGTGAACTTGATTATGGCAATACTCAAATACCCTTATCATCTCTAATATGCCCCTCCTCCCTTCTCCCACCCCTTCCCTCCCCCCTCTCCTTTCCTCTCCTCTTTTCTCATCTCCTCCTTTCTTTCTTTCTTTCTTTCTTTCGAGATACACTAAATTAACCAGTATATGTGAGGTCATGGGTTTGGCACTATCCGCTGAAACCTGGTGAGGACACAAGTGAAGACAAGGACATCTCCTTCCCTAGAATATATCAGCAGCCAATAGTTCATCGGGAACTAGGAGGGCTTCACCAACTCCTCCCTGATTCCATGACTGACTATGACTTTCCTAGGCTCTTTGGAGAAAGTCATAGATATTGGAAGTTTATTCTGTCGCAAATAGGATACCACAATTTCCCTATCTACTCAATATCAGTTAATGAACCTCTAGGCTAAGCCCCTTTTCTTGCTATGCTAGAAACATAATAAACATAATTGAACAAGCATCTGTAAAGTAGGCTATTGAGTCATTTGGATGTATGCCCAGGAATGGTGGAACTGAGTCAAACTGGAGTTCTATTTCTACCATTTTAAGGAACCTCCACACTGAGTTCCAGAAGGGTTACAACAGTTCATACTCCCTCCAACAGCGAAAAGTTCCTCCTTCCTCATATCCTCTTCAGCTTTTGATGTTATTTGATTTCCTGGTGATAGCCATTCTAAGCAGAATGAAGTGGAATTGCAATGTATTTTTAGTTTACATTTCTGTAATGTTTTAATTTAATATTTAAAAATTTGTTTATTCCCCATTTCTATTTCTTTTGATAATCTTCTGTTAAGATGGATGGCCCATTTTTCTCTTACCTCTTTTTTATATTTTGTATTAGAGTTACTTGTATGATCTATACATTAATTCTTTTTCTGAGACCGACTTTGCAAAAAATTTTCTCCCATTCTACATGATGCACTTTTATTCCAGTGATGACTTCTTTTATTGTACAAAGGATTTTTAGTTCCATGAGACCCTGTTTGCAATGGTATCTGATCTGGGATTCCCCTCTGTATGCTATGACTAGGTTGTATTTAGTTAATTAACCATTAGTTAATAAAGAAGCTGCTTTGGCCCATGACAACACAGAACATAGCAAGGTTGGAAATCCAAGCAGAGATAGAGGAGGAAAGAAGGTGGAGTCAGGGAGACACCATGTAGCTGCTGAAGGAGAAAGACACCAGAACCTTACCAGTATGTTACAGCTTCATGGAGACACACAGATTAATAGAAATGGGTTAATTTAAGATATATAAGCTAATTATGGATATGTCTGAGCTGTAGGCCAAACACTGTTATTAATATAGTTTCTGTGTGATTATTCAGGTCTGGCAGCTGGGAAACAATAGTACAGTCTCCAGTTACAGGTGTCCTGGGCTATCAGAGTCCTAGTCAGAGGTCCTTACATAGCCCTATATGTTAAAGTGTGTGCCCTACTTTTCCTCTAGCAGTTTCAAAATATCTGTCATGTGTTGAAGACCTTGATCCTTTTCAAATTGAGGTGGCGTTTTTTTGCAGGATGAGAGGTAAAGATCTAGCTTCATTTGGCATTAAGTTAATATCCAGTTTTCTCAGCACCATTTGTTAAAAATATTGTGTCTTTTTCAGTGTGCAATTCTATCATCTGTCAAAAGTTAGGTACCTATAGTTGGGTGGCCTGTCTTAGCTTATTTTTCTAAAACTACCTATGTCATTTTATGTCTAATAATATCATGAGAATGCAAGATTATTGATTGCTCTGACATTTATTTCAGCTTTCCATTCCCCCTCTTTTCTCAAAAGCCACAGACAGAATAGATTTAAAAATAGTCAATTCAGTCAGATAATCCTCAAGTACAGAAATTTCTTGAGATGGGAAAAGCTCATGAATGGTTTGAGCTGGAAGGCATCGACTTCTCAGTTTCTTCCAGATTCATAGACTAAATATCGGATTCTATTGGATCTTATACTTAAACCATCACTGCTGCAGAGTAGCTGACTTAATTTAATCCTTGACTTTCCAAGCCTTTCCTATCATGAAAAACAAACTAAATTCTTTTCAATGTCTTAAAGAATATCAATTCAGTTGGGTGGTGGTGGCACACACCTTTAATCCTAGCTCTTGGGAGGAAAAAGCAGATGGATCTCTATGAGTTTAAGGGCAGCCTGCTCTATAGAGCAAGTTCCAAAACAGGCTCCAAAGCTACAGAAAACCCATATCTTAAAAAAAAAAAAAAAGCAAAAACAAAAACAAAAGAAAACAAACAAACAAAAAAAAGAATATCAATTCTACCACCCTCATGTGATCCCTAAAGCAAACAAGTTCACTGTCACACCAGGCTTGGGCCAGGGAGTAGACAATATAACTGTTCACTGATGCTGTGGGACAATGGTCTTGTACTCTGTAAAGATTTGTCCCTTGTATTGGTTTAATAAAACCTGATTGGCCTGTTGCCAGGCAGGAAGTGTAGGCAGGGTGTCTAGAACAGGAGAATTCTGGGAAGAGAACAGACTCAGTCAACAGTTCTCACCCAGACAAAGAGGAAAAGACTGCCTCACTGATAAAGGGTACCAAGCCATGTGACTAACACAGACAAGAATTAGGGGTTAATTTAATATGTAAGAATTAGTTAATAAGAAATCCTTAGCTGCTAGGCCAATGAGTTTATAATTAATGTAGACCTCTGTGTGTTTCTTTGCGACTAGATGGCTGTGGGACCAGGTGAGATGGAGACCTCTGTCAACACCTGATGCGATGTTTTCGAAACCCAGCTGAAGAAACGGATATGCACTTAGGTTCCTACAAAGACTAAGAATGAGCATTGACTCATTTGTCATCAAGGATCAATCTAGAGCACTAGAAACTTGCTTGGTCAAACCCTATTATTTTGATCTTTGGAGGATGACAACCTACCCCAACCCAGTCAGTTGGGTATTTACATAGGCTGTGGATTTCAACACGAAACTATACCAAGCTTGTCAGCCTTAATATCTACATTTGTTGAGCTGGCTTCCATAACTTTTCCTTATGAATCCCAAAGAAAAAAATAGCACAAACAAAGTGAATCACATTGTTTTAGAATAATCATCTGTTCTCATCTAATCCACATGGTTTGAAAGTAAAATGTGCAAGGTACTCGACCCTCACTATAAGCATCCTCGCCTTCCCTGATATTTGTAAATAAGATCAGGCTGGTGAGCTTCATGCCTGTCAAGCATCTAAAGGAGCCTTCTGACTGCCGTCTTTGTAGATATCCGGCTCAGATTATTATGATGTGGGTGTGGTGTAGGAAGATGATCATGACATGGAAGTGTGCTAGAGAACATGGTGACCCTACTCTTGATCCCAGAACTAGGCCATAAGAAGTATCAATTAAAAACATGTGTGAAAACTGGTCAATTTCAGTAAGGTCAGTATCTATTTATGAGACTGTAGTTGTTAAAGAACCATGGCCACGGGGTGGATAAGAATGTTCCTACAGCCTCAGTAGGTTGTAGAATCTTGTGGAGGCCTTTAGTCCATCCCAGCCAAGGTAGGCTAAGTCAGAACATGGACTTTCAGAACATGGAAGTTCTGAAAAAGAGCACTCTCTGATAGCCACTGCAAGGGGAAATCTGTGAGCTATATAAACTGTTGGAACTGCTTCTGGTAGCGTCATTCAGAGCAGACAAGTTTTCCCCACCCAAACCAACCCTCATGTTACCACGAACAAGCACTGAAAGATGGAGCACACATCCATTTTGCCATCTTCTTTCTTTTTTGAAGGAAAGCATATTCATGATCTTTTTAACACTTTGTCAATGACAAATTGGCATGTGTCAAGTTTTGTCAGAACAATGAAGATTTGCTTGATCCATTTGGCCTGTTTTACAAATAGAACCTGATAAGGATGTGATTTTTATTATAGTATTACTGGACAACAAAGCCATCTCCTTGGATACAATGAAGCAAGAACTATAGAACGCAGCTGATTATGTCAAAGCCTTTGGGATGAGTGTGTGATTTGTTTACCTGGATTTGTTTACCTCATAACTGACCAGACTCAGAATAAAGCACTTGTCTGCCAAGGCACACGACAGATGTTAGGGGAACCATGGCAACAACTGTATGGCATTCTTAGTGACTAGAAACAATTTGAGAGAAGTGATTATTTGTTTATTCTAATCATTCTGATATCTGAATTCTATGCATAGAATTTTGTTGTTGGGGGGGAGTTTAAATCATAGTAAAAAATACCAACTTAAAATATGTATAAAACCACAACAAAACCAGCTTCAGAAAATACGCTGCGTCCTTAAATGATGACAGGCATTTAATACAAAGCATAGAGAGCTTTATAAGCAGTCATTTCTTTCCTTAGTGCTCTAAGATGTGCATAAGCAGAGCTAAAATGTCAGAGCAGCAATAACATCTGCTCAGCTTTAGCGCCAGATAATACACATTCTATTTTCCTTTTGTGTCATGGTGACAACCCATCCTACTTTAGACTTTCCATTTTAACTATGTATTTTCAACAGCTCCGTGTTTTCTACAGGATGAAGGCACATTTCAAAGACATAGAAAAACAGAGTTGTTTATTTCTCCATGGGAATTATATGACCTGTTCCATTTTGTCTCTACTGAGGTCCTACCATGCAAATAAACCAGAGAGCAAAAGAAAACCACAAATCACAAAAAATAAAAATGAAAGGCGTAGCAAGCAGCTCTCATGATGACTCCCTTAGCATCCCGTCGCCTCATGGCATCCATGCCCTGCTGTGTCCCCACCCCTGCTTGACTGGTTTCAGCTTGGATCCACTTCATGTAGCAATAGCATATTATAAAGATGGCCTATGACTCGGTGAACTAAGAGTGGCTTCTGCTTTGGAGTGAACAGCCGTGTTGGAGTGGCCACCCCAAAGAAAGGAATTGGCAGTGGTCCTGACCTTACAGCTCTCAACAACATAGATACAATGCCTTGCAGTCCCCTAGAACTGCAGTCTTACCAATAGCCACAAAGGTAACCCAGAAATGGAACCTCCTTCTTCGACTGCTAACCAACACTAGATTCCATTTGTCAGAAATCCAGAAGTAGAAAACCATGCTCAGCAAGTTCTTAATTCCATGGCACCAGACAGTAATAAGTCTGTATTGCCCTTAACTAGTAATGTAGCAATGATAATTAGTGCAAAAACAGGCACATTTGCTTAACTGGTTAATATAATTGTCGGTCTTTCTTTGTACACCTATTAGACCATTAGGATAGCAAGCAGACAATTTTTTTTCTTAACTTTTCCCACCAATCAATCAAGTAAGTTATACTATTTTTCTACCCATATCAGCCCATTTCTTGTTTATATGGTAAGATGTTTTTAATGATGTGTGTCTTGCAATGGATAATGGATTTTTAAAACAATATTTAGAGAAGCTACCTTCCAGACACTGAGATGACTGAGCTAAAAGGAGAGCAAATTTCAAAGGGCAATATATAAAGAATACGATGGGTTCGTGACATGCTTCAGTGTCCACGGCTTTCACTGAGACCCCCAATACAAGTCAGAAGGTGTTTGGGGGGCGGTCCTGTCGACTATCTATGGTCCTTTCTTAACATTATTGCATTATCTCTTAATAATTGCTAAATATTTTGAGCAGCAACTTCACAGAGGTTTTTGTTATGAAATGTGAATGTTGCTAAATTTAACAGTAATAAGTTATTTTATTACCCAATAATATTCATCATGTATGATGAACTCTCGTATACTCTTCTGACTCCTGCATTATTTTCCCAGAAGCAATTAAGGCATCTTAAACGGTGCTCAACCGACAAAGACCCAGCGCCAAAGGATCCCCACTTTTACTAGTTCATACCAACTGACATCCCCAGTCTTTCTGTAACAGGTTTCAGAAAGCCATAGTTACAATTAGTGACTTTGCCAAACATGGCGGGGCGGGGGGGGGGGGGGGGGGGGGCGGGGGGGCACTGTGTGTTTCTTGCTTTCCTAGTCAGCTTCTGCTGGAAACCAGACAACTTCTGTGCTCTGGAAACTTCTAATTGAGCATGAAGAAGACTGGAAACCACCGAGCTGCACAACAGTGACCCAGTGTTTGTGCAGCCCGAATGGATGAAAGAACAATCAACCGCTGCCCTTCACCTCGATTGCAGCTTTGTCCCAGCGCACAGACTGAAATCTGGAAAGAGCTCTCATAAATCCCATTGCAACACACTGTCGTTTCTTCATGCCTTTTCTCTTCATACAGATCATCAAAATCCTGGCATTACTTTGAGTAAATACTCTAGGTCTGGGACTTCTAGAGAGAGTACGACACACCGGAGGACGTGCGGACTGAGACTACGCACACGGAAGAACTGCAAGCGACGCTCCTTTCCTATGGTTCCAAAGACCATTTCCCAAAGTTCCAGTTTCCGTAACTTATTACTTCTGTCTTGCTATGTTTGTAGTTTTTCATTGAGAGTGACAGCAAAATGTGATAAAACAGAAGGCACTTCATGGGGGTTGGGGTGGCAATTATTCCCTGCACATTTGTAGACCCCTCCCCTGATGGACAGTCTCTTCCCTAGGTTTTCCTTTGCCCTCTGTTGCAGCAGCTGCACGGATTCCCAGCATTCTTCAAAACTGGTTATTGCCTTAGTTAACTATTTGCTAAATTTTGTTTCTTTCCTTTATCATAAGCAGCATAAAATAATGTGTGTGTGTCTGTGTGTGTCCGTGTATGTGTGTCTCTGTTTGTGTGTCTGTGTGTGTTTGTGTATGTGTGCCTCTGTGTGTGTCTGTGTGTGTCTGTGTATGTGTGTCTCTGTGTGTGTGTCTGTGTGTCTGTGTATGTGTGCCTCTGTGTGTGTCTGTGTGTGTCTGTGTATGTGTGTCTCTGTGTGTCTGTGTGTCTGTGTATGTGTGCCTCTGTGTGTGTGTCTGTGTGTTTGTGTTTCTGTGTATGTGTGCCTCTGTGTGTGTGTCTGTGTGTGTCTGTGTGTGTCTCTGTGTGTCTCTGTGTGTCTGTGTGTCTGTGTATGTGTGCCTCTGTGTGTGTGTCTGTGTGTTTGTGTGTGTCTGTGTGTGTGTCTGTGTGTGTCTCTGTTTGTGTGTCTGTGTGTGTGTATGTGTGTCTCTGTTTGTGTGTCTGTGTGTGTCTGCGTATGTGTGCCTCTGTGTGTGTCTGTGTGTGTCTGTGTATGTGTGTCTCTGTGTGTGTGTCTGTGTGTCTGTGTATGTGTGCCTCTGTGTGTGTGTCTCTGTTTGTGTGTCTGTATGTGTCTGTGTATGTGTGCCTCTGTTTGTGTGTCTGTGTGTGTCTGTGTATGTGTGCCTCTGTGTGTGTGTATGTGTGTCTCTGTATGTGTGTCTGTGTGTGTCCGTGTATGTGTGTGTGTCTGTGTATGTGTGTCTGTGTGTGTCCGTGTATGTGTGTGTGTCTGTGTATGTGTGTGTGTGTCCGTGTATGTGTGTGTGTCTGTGTATGTGTGTCTGTGTGTGTCCGTGTATGTGTGTGTGTCTGTGTATGTGTGTGTGTGTCCGTGTATGTGTGTGTGTCTGTGTATGTGTGTCTGTGTGTGTGTGTGTGTGTATTTGTACTTGCACGCTACCCATGGTTGTAATGGAACACTAAAAGCAACACATTGACACAATGCTGGACATTGACAGTGTCCAGCATGTAATAATGGAAGCTATATAAATACATTATGAAAAATTCAAATTACAGGCAATTGGGAGAAAATTTGGCTTTGGGTAAATATCAGTGCCACAGTGATGTGGCACTTAGTCTCAGCCCTGAGGTGAGACCTAAGCCAACAAAGTCTAGCAGGATATGACTGCAGAATCACAAACAGTAAATAGTAACCAAGAATCGTCAGTAAGAAGACTTGCTTGGATCCCACCTGCATCAGAAGTGGTAGATGGACAGTCAGAAATGTTTATAAAACAGCATCTGAAGTCTCCAATGTTAGCAGTGGCAGGTGAGACAACAGACCAGAGAAGATTGCATTTTCCCAACAGGAACAGGCAAGTGTGCCCTGGGATTCAGGAGATTTTCCCAAGATGGAAATCCAGGAAAAAGAACATGACACTCTGAGGCCCATATCTGCCTGCCCTTTCTACTGCACCATCTGTCCCCATTCCTTCACCTACAAGCCTTGATATTTGAGACATGTAGAAAGAAATCTGATTTCCTATCGCAACTGCTTTCCAGCTTTCCAAACCAAGGTGTTCTGGAGCTAAGAAAAGTGAAGAATCCCTCTGGGCTTTGGATTCAGCTTTGTTTCTCCTCCTCTTAAACTCCAGTGGAAACTTGAGAGCTATCCAGAGTATTTAAAAACTCAAGAAGGAAGACAAATAATCCAATAAAAAGAATGGAGTACAGGCCTAAACAGAGAACTCTCAAGAGAGGAATCTAAAATGGCTGAAAGACACTTAAGGAAATGCTCAACATCCTTAGCCATCAGAGAAATACAAATCAAAACAACTCTGAGATTCCATCTTACATCTGTAAGAATGGCCAAGATCAAAAACACTGATGACAACTTATGCTGGAGAGGTTGGCAGGGTAAAGGGAACACTCCTACAATGTTGATGGGAGTGCAAGCTGGTACAGCCTTTTTGGGTGTTAGTGTGGCAATTTCTCAGAAAATTAGAAAACATCTTTCCTCAAGACCCAGCAATACCACTTTGGGGTATATATTCAAAGGATGCTCAATCATGCTGCAAAGACATGTGCTCAATTATGTTCAAAACATCATTGTTTGTCATAGTCAGAAACTGGAAACAACCAAAATGCCCCTGGACCAAAGAATGGATAAGGAAAATGTGGTACATTTACTAAATGAAGTACTACACATAAGAAAAAAATAATGGCATCTTGATTTTGCAGGCAAATGGATGGAGCTAGAAAACATCATTTTGAGTGAGGTAACCCAGACCCAGAAAGACAATTAGCACATGTACTCACCCTTAAGTGTTTTTAAACATAAAGCAAAGAAAACAACAAATCACAATCCCAGAGAACCTAGACAACAATGAGGACACTAAAAGAGACATACATGGATCTAATCTACATGGGAAGTAAAAAAAGACAAGATCTCCTGAGTAAATTGGGAGCATGTGATCCTTGGGAGAGGGTTGATGGGGAG
The DNA here is from genome assembly GCF_037038515.1 of Microtus pennsylvanicus. Taxonomy (NCBI): domain Eukaryota; kingdom Metazoa; phylum Chordata; class Mammalia; order Rodentia; family Cricetidae; genus Microtus; species Microtus pennsylvanicus. The sequence goes on along the minus strand of NC_134594.1, from coordinate 43,978,598 downwards.
GGGCGAGGAAGGGAGGGAAGCAGAGAAAAATGTAGAGCTCAATAAAAATAATAATAATAAACACTCAAGAAACAGGACTACAGTGGCATGATCCATCACCTGTCCCCTGACCGTGTCCCTATCAAGAAACCGGACTACAACAGCACAATCCGTCATCTGTCTCCCAACTGTGTTCCTGTGCAGAAGGAAGAACTTGATCAGGATGCATGCTAATAAGATATGGAATCAGGGTAGGTGCCAGTCAACACAATTTTGAATAGTCCCAACCTCGTATATTTGCACAGTTGAATGTTATTTATCTATGAAGAAGGAGATCCTGCCATTTGCAGCAATCTGGATGGATATACAGGACAGAATGTCAAGTGAAACAGGTCAGGCACAGAAATGTAAGAACTGGACATTCTCTCCTCATTTGAAAGCTAAAAACTGTCAAGCTGGATGTAGAGTATTGACAGAGGTTAGAAAGGGTATAGGGAAAAATAAAAGGTTGTATGTGTATGTATGTATATTTACATATATGTGTGTGTTAATAAAAATGAAAATAATTAAACAGAGTGTTATATAAAAAAACAACATACAAAAAAAACACACACACACACACACAGTCTGGGCCAGAAGAAATAAGAGCAGTTGTCAACGCCTTCACAGTCTCTGTAGCTGTGACATGAACATGTTCTGAGCTTCCTGCAGCCAAGAACACTGTTTCCTGTGACATTAAAACAATTCTAAAGAGCAGTGTTTTGAAATACTTAATTGTAGGTATTATATTCATCATGTTCAGGGAAAAAATTACCCACTGCTTTTTTTTGCTTCGCTTCAAAGGTTTTTGTCAATCCTATGCTTTATCCAACTGTTCTGTACAAAACAAAAGTAAATAGATGATCATCACTATGCAAAATTGACTTAGAAAAAAATCAATGTATGATTAAACAAATACTTCCAAATTTTCTTTATATACCTATACAAAATAACTGAATCACGTAATACTGCCGATTGTTGACAGGAGTTTCTGAATGAATAACTTCCCTCATGAATCATGTTGACCTTTGAGGGCCACAGAATTCAGTTAAGTCATGAAAAATCCCAGGTCGTGTTATCATAAGTCAGTCAGTGTCTCGAATGATCTGAAAGACCTGGCTGCAGCTCCATGCCTGATTAATGGGCAGATGGAAAGAAATGCTTTCTCCCAGTGTCAGTAAATTCTAGAGGCTTTCCTTCTTTCTTATATTAATAGTTGTTTTTAATGTGTCTGATTTAAAATGCCAAAGTCTTTTTCAGAACTGGCAAATGTGAAAAATCTTGAAATATTTTAATTAGACTCAACTAAGTATGCACATAGCACAGAGCAACTGTGAAATGCTATTGGATTACAGGTCAGGAGTTAGGGGCATGGATGTATGGCAGGATGAACGTCTCAACCAAAATTCATCAGCCACCCTAATGCCTATCCCTGGCACCATTTTGCTGAAAGCGAGCCACTGGGTCAACACCTCTCCTGAAATGATGTGCAGGTGCGCGTGTGACCTCTGGGACTTACACAGGTTTGACTCCTTGCTTCTCTGCAAATTAGCTGTGTTAACATAGATAATTTAATTAATCTGTTTGCTACTCACAGAGCTGGGAAGATAATCCTTGCTTGTACTTCCTCTTCTAAGAAATTTATAACCAGAACATTTACCCGTTTTTAATTGTTAGACGGGTTTAAGTTTGGGGTTTCTCGTGCATTCTGGATGAACACTAATGTGGATTATAGTGCAACCATTATAGAGAACACTATGGAAGATCCTTAAAAAGCAGACTCAAAATACATCTGGATGATTCAGCCCTCCTGCTTTGGAGCATGTCTCCAAAGAAAATGAAGCCAGCATATGGAAAGAGGCCTACATGTATGTTCACTGTGCACCATCAGTCACAACACCGAAGATGCAGAACCAATCAGATGGATGGATAAAGAATGTATTAGAGATATACTATGGGATATTATGTACTTTTATTCCATTGTCTGCATCCGTCTGTCGAACCAGAGGACATTATATCAAGTGGAATAAGACATACAGAGAAAGACAAATACCTCTTGTTTCACTCATAGAAATAATGACAGAAATAACGGTGATAAAATTAATATCTCACTAGTAGTCCCTCAAATAAATATAAACATTACTCTTCAATTCTTGCTGTGTTGATTTATTAGAGAGCTCTAACATAGTCAAACAAAAAAAAAACCTCTGTCTTTGTTTTATGTTTTGTTTTGTTTTTGACTTTTGAGATAAGGGCTCACCATGTAGCCCTGGCTGTCCTAGAACTCACTATGTATGCCAGGCTGATCTCAAACTCACAGACATCCATCTGTTTTGCCTCCTGAACTGATGAAAGGTTGGCCACCGTACTCAGACAGTTGTGTAAAGAAAGCAAGAAGACTGATGGATGATTGGCTGGGGGTGGATCTAATTGGCCCAGACTTGGTTCTACAAAACCAGTAGTCAACACTTGGCATTTTAATCTAGTTACAGCATACACAAGCTATGTGACAGAATTTTAAATTCACACAATTTTAGGTTCACTTTTTTAAAAGGTTGTCATTTACAAATTACTCACCCTGTGTGTTTAAGTTAATTTTACCTGCATATAAAGGTGATAAGAAATATATTTCTCATTTTTCATTTTTTTCATATCCAGAGTTAGCATATCTTAAATTCTTTTGGAAGAAAAATCGCTAGAATAACTATGTATCAGACACTTGGGTTCAGACACTGGTATTTTACCCAATAGCTTTGGAATTCTACGTGTCTTTTTTCAGGAAACGTGTCTTTTTTCAGGAAACGGTTTTCATATAAATTTGAAAGAAACACAATAACCTTGAAGAGGGTTCTTCCCCATCCCTAAGTGTCCTGGTCCCGGGAAAAAAAATGACGTTGTTCTCTCCTGGCTGTTATGTCTACAGGCTTCTCTGCTAACGAGGGGAAGATCGCCGAAGAGCTTGCTGGCCACGACAGACCGGATAACACGGAAACTGTTTTTCTCCCAAATATTTCCTCTGCTAAATAGAAGACAGCTGCCATGTAGCCCTGAAGACTGTAAGTGAGGTCTGGGGACGGCAGCTTGGGTGTCTCTAAATGTGACCTGAGCGTGGTCGTGTGTTACGATAAGCTAACTAAGACCTGTGTTTACATACAGTGATGCCTTAGCTTTGTCCAGTAAACGAATCCCTGACCGAACGAAATGCAGGGAGCCGGAGAATCTGTAGACCACTGAGACTGAGTCCTGAGTTTTACAAAGGGATAAAACCGCTTATCCTTTCATCTCGCCAAATGATTCTTTATTCTGAACGCAGTTGTCTGGGCTTCTTTCATTACAGAGTAACCGCTGGGCTTTTGGGAGTGTTTTCGGATTGTTTACTTGCAAGGAAGAAAAACCTCAAAGCTAAGTGCTAGACATCACTGGAAAATGGTAAAGAGAAAACATTTCTCAAATTTTCATGAGTCAGTAAAAACAATGGTTCCATTTAGGAAAGAAATCAATTGACAGATAAGTTTTGCAGGACGCAGCTATTACTTAAAGCAAAAACACCTAAAGTGGAATTCTTTCTGTTCGTGTGGAACATTCCCCACAAACTATCCCACCCATTTATCATAGGTGCCCAGCAGTTGGCTTAATTTTTAAGTAATGTGCTTGACTAAAACACAATACAGATTTTAGATACTAGAGAGAGGAGCTGCTACCTCTCCTGAGCAGCTCGAATCTTCCCAGCACATTCCTTTTGAAGCCCCAACAAGATGCCATCTTTATAATTTGCTCTAACATATGTTGCACTAAATACCACATGTCTTGATTCTAAATCTAAATTGGGAAGCATAAATTTCTGAACGTTAAGGTGCCACGGCGTGTATATCAAAGCAGTCATTAAAACAGGTCATATCCTAAAACGGGGAGGGGGGGTTTCGCTGTGACGTACTTCATCCTGCTTTATGGGGATTTAAGTGAAATCGCTTCAAACAACAATTAGTTGCTATTATCGACCTGCTCTTCACAAAGGAAAATATTAGGTTTTTGAATTATTTGTCAGGGAGGGGTGGGGGGGATAAAAAAGAAAGGCATTGTTTCAGCTCTCTGAGCCCGGACTTAGAAAAAAAAAATCCTCTGTAAAATCAAGAAGCAGGGAAGTCAGTTGAACAGATCACGGCCTCGGGAACTCATACCGTACACTCAACCTGTCGTCTGTATTTTCCAGACAGTTCTATTGTCAAGGTTGAGCATTTCCAAGTAGAAGAGGGGAAAATCCTTAGGTGGTCGACAAATGTTTTTTTTTTTTTTTCAATCCTTGCCATTCACGGTTGCAGTGGAGAACTTCCATATAAGTCTTGTCAAGGTACATGGAAATCATCCTTCCTCTCTTCCCCTTGCTTGCGTCTGCAATGAAACATGTCTGGCATCCTACTGCACTCCCTTCAATACTAGTTTTCTCCATGACTTCCCTCATCCCTTTCTCTTTTGCAGCCTGTGGTTTCTTTTCAGGGAGAAAGGAGACTGTGGGTTGCTAAAGATGGCGTTTCTACCCGGTGCTGCACTGCCCTCTAGTGGTGGCGAGCCACAGTACGCGCCTTTTTCTCCTCAATAATTTCCCTGCCATCCTGCCTTCCTGCCTTCCAGCCTTCCTTCCTTCCTCTTTGTTGGCTTTCCTCGTCTCTCTCACTCTTCCTTCCTCCGTTTTCCCCAAATGCCTCTCGCTTTCTCTCCTTTCTGTTTCTGTTATCCTTTCCCTCCTTCAACAGTCAGCCTAATGCTGTATGTGAAAAAAGGATTTGTGGAATGTATGTACTTAAAATTCAAAATGATTTAAAAAAGGGCAAACTGTGTAATCAAAATCTGCCTTCCTCCAGATTTAATTGGCTCATTCAGTCCACAAGATAAACTGGACCAATTCTGAAACCCTGATGTCCTGTACAATCTTTAGAGAATATCTGTCTCTCTCTAAGAAACTCATATGCAATTTGATTATTTCCATAAAATAGAAAGAAAAAGAATAAAAAATACTTCATAATACCAGAAGAGGGAGCCACTTTGACTTGCCACCTCGGTGGTGGACTGAATTGTTACCTATTCAGGAGGCTGAGGCAGGAGGATCAAAAGCACAAATCCAGCTCTATCATTTAGTGAGACTGGGGGGGGGGGCGGGGGCCACAGACCTGGCGCTTATGGCAAACTGCATGCCTAGTGTGTGTGAGGCCCTGAGCTTCTCCCCAGCACTGAAAAGGCAACAACACAGTTTTGATGTGATATTTAGCAACATCCAATCTGATTAGCAGCTGTCAAATTTTACTACTAAATCCCTTATTAGCAACCTTGTCTGATGTGGGATTCCCCTCTGTATGAGACGAATACATTTTTTACCAGTTGATGATGGAGTTATAAAATAATCCCACACTAGTTCAGAATTACGTATAATAAAGGGTTATTTATTTAGGGGTAGACTCACAGATCACAGTCTTAGATCACAGTCCTCTGCACAAACGAGAAACAGGAACTGAATCTAGCAGCCTGAAGCAAGAGCCAGAAGTGAGGGAGCAAGCAAACACTTTACAGCTGCATTTATAGTATACGAGACCATGCCCAAGTGAGCTGATGTCTTAAAGGCTATTGGCTGAAGGAGCTCCCACAGCATCTCAGCCAATGTCTAGTAGAGTAAAGCCAGGCAGAAAATCCTAACAGAGATATAGAGAGAAAGTAGGCAGAGTCAAGGAGACACCATGTAGCTGCCTAAGGAGAAACATGCCAGCTTCCTGCCAGAACCTTACCAGTAGGTCACAGCCTCATGGCAATACACAGATATGCAGAAATAAGTTCATTTAAGATGTAAGAGTTCATTATAAATATGCTAAGCAATTGGCCAAACAGTGTTGTAATTAATATAGTTTTTGTGTTATTATTTGGGTCTGGATATCTGGGAAACAAATGAACAGTCTCTGCCTACACTTGTCAGCTCCCCCTTTTTCCCCTTTGGACATTAACAGCTAACTTTTATGAGGAAGAGAAAGGTATGTTAACAAATGACCACCAAGTATGGTTATTTTATTTAATAACTGTTCTGTATTTAAATATTATTTGCCAAAACATTCCACTGCTTGAAGTAAAGAACCATAAAACTAGCATTTGGATAGCACTGATGTAAATCAGTACCCTATTAAAAGTTTTGCCATTTCCATCTCAGTGCATCAGTACACTCTTAGAAGCAATACAGATCTCTATCTTCATGCTCTAATTTGTAGCAGGTACTAGAAAACATGGGTGAGGGAGGGACAGTCATAAACTATAGGGAGTTGTAAAGATTAATTCCGTTTTCCGGTTGCACTGATAAAACTCAGTGAACTTAACCTTACAGAAGAACAAGGGCCATTTCTCATTCAGAGTACCCCCAAATAACTGAGCCTTTCAAAACAGTTACTGAAAAACTTGAAACTAGTCATGTGTGACGGCACAGACCCATAATCCCAGCTGCTCAGGGGGCAATGCAGGCAGATCACAAGGTCTGCTTCCTGCACAGTAAACTGAGGACCAAGCTGAGTAACTTAGAGAAAGACTATCTCAAAATGTAAAAAGAAAAGAAACAAATGAAATTACAATGAAAGGAAAATAAAATGTTATTTCTAAGTTATTTTTCTATTGCTGTAAAGAGACACCATGGCCAAGACAACTTATAAAAGAAAGAGCTTGTTTGGGGTTCATGGTTTCAGAGGGAGAGTCCATGACAATCATGGTCAGCAGGCAAGCAGGCAAGCAGGCAAGCAGGCAAGCAGGCAAGCAGGCAAGCAGGCAAGCAGGCATGGTGCTGATGCAGCGGTTGAGAGCTTGCATCTTGGTTCAAAGTGCAAGGCAGAGAGAGCTAATTGGGAATAGCATAAAGCTACCCCCAGTGACACACCTCCTCTAACATAGGCCACACCTCCTAATCCTTCCCAAACAGTTCTACCATTTGAATGTTCAAACATTCCAACATATGAGCCTTTAGAAGCCATTCTCACGCAAGCTACCACCACACTCTTAACAACACATTCCTGTTCAGAATTCTCATCAAAACAAGCATTGTGTCTCCATTCCTGACATGCTGCACCTTCTAAATTCTGAAATGCTTTCTAAGAAGCTATCTTCTTTCAGAACCAGAAACCCACAGCTATCGTAAGTATCCTCCTTGGTCTTATTCACACAGTGGCATGAGTGACTGACCTCAGCAATGACTTCAGAGGATTCTGGCTCAAAGCATGACCTATGAGAGCCTATGTTTCACCCATTTGCTTTGTCTTACAAAGCTCACACACATTAGTGTCAATTCAGCCCTACCAGACCTCTGCCTTTTCACTGTGAATCCTGACACTGTTCACTTAAACCATGAAGAGGAAGAAATGGGCTGCCCAGGTCCATCTGTTCAGTGCATTGGGTAAACAGCATCACCCCTGTTCAAAAATATGAAGCACATATACTGCATACCATTAATCCCCAAACTCTGGAAACCAAGACAGGCAGATCTCTATGAGTTCAAGGTCAGCCTGGTCTACGTAGAAAGTCCCAGGCTAACCAGAGATACATAGCAAAACCCTGTCTCACAATAAAACTAAACAAACAAAAAAAAAGAATATTGATATACATATATAAAAACACAACTGTTCCGGCTTATAGAGAAGAAAATGTTGCAAACTTACAAAACTTTCACTCACAGACTTTTGCTAATCTGCAGATGGAGCAATGATACTTGAAGTCAATGAAAAACAAAAAAAAAACCACAAGTCAGAAGTCCGAATGCTGTAATTTTATCCACTTCACAATATTGTTATACAGAACAATTAATCCCTTAGACAGCAAAGGCCTTTCCATGTGAGTTGAGAATCTTGTGGCAGCACATCAACCTCTCCTCACCAACCACACACGATATTCGTATGAAGATGCAAAACACAGAATGTGCTCTTACAAAATCAAATCTACCCACGGTTGATTACTGCAGATAGACAAATATGAACTATGACAGATGGAAAGCTGAATAGGATAAAATTGAGTCAGTGCAGGAGAGAGCTCTTCATAAACCCAGTAAATAACTTAATGGGAAGGATGGTGAGCATGCTGACATTGAGTATGTGTCAGGAAAGATCCTTTTTCCTAACAAAAGAAGCATAAATTTGTTCAAGATGTCTCTCAAGTTCTTCTTCCTAAGTTGTGTCAGTTCGTCGTTAGGACAAATTGTTCTCAGACTAATTATGCTCTTAGTTGTAGGAAGGAACTCTGAAGACAAATTTTCTGCTGGATTGAAAAATCAAGACTTAAAGACTAAATGCAAATGGCTATCGAAGTTATAAATGAGAATGCTCATAGAGTTATATTAAAGCAAGACATTTATATGCAAGCAGCTACCTAGTGGTGCTTCTATTGAGTTTACTAATGCCCACTTCTCTTTAAACCTTTTATCATCATCATCATCATCATCACCATTTATGCCCCAGCAATGCTTAAGGATGCAGCGTAGGCAGCCCATTTATGGCAGTTCTCTAGTTGTTCCTATCCTTGGCAGTCCTGGATGTTTGTGTTATTGCCATACCCAAGGTTCCACTGTCTTCCTTTATGCTATCTATCCAATGATTTGCGGGTCTTCCTCTTCATCTTATCCAGTGCACTCCTTCAAGCACTGCTATCTTCAGGTATCTACCATCGTTCATTCTCAAAACATGACCAAAGAATCTCAAGTGCCATTGTTGTATCCTGTAGTTTACTTTCTGTTGGGGACCACAGACCCTCAGACCCTGAATTTTCTATGACCCCTTGCCTGCTGGATTAAGCAACTTGTTTTTCTATGCTTGCAGCTTCTCTGAGCATGAGACCCTCATGAATTCTGGATGGCAGGGGAGTGGTTTCTGGTGGGCTTGTAGCTCAAAAATCCTGAGGGCTGGGTGTGGCCATTGGTCAAGGAGAGCACTATATAAGCTGCCCTGGAACACAATAAAATTGGCCTTCTTGTTTCAAGAGTGACCAATGTCTCTGTGTGCTTTTTAATCCTCAGACCCTTGCCTGATCACAGTTCCAGGTAGTGCAGGTACCAAAACTTCCTTCTGTAACTGGAGATGTTTCTTAATGTCATAATTGCATAGTGTATCTTTTCATGTGACTCCTAGAATCCTCCTGAGACATGCCATCTCAAACACACTCAGCGGCTGTTCTGGGGAGCACTTTATTGTCCAGGTTTCAGAGTTGTAAGGAGGGCAGCTGGAGACAAGCATCTCATATACCTGTAATTTTGTTGTTGTCATTATGTTTCTTGCTGACCAAACCGTTCCTAGTGCCTGGAATGCAGCCCTTGCTATACCTGTCTGCCTCTTGATGTCTGAAATAGTTCCCTCCTTTGAACTGAGGTTTCCTCCCAGACAGACAAAGTTGACTGTTTGCTTGAGGTTCCTATTCTTTACTACAGTGTTAAAATCCTTGTGCGTCCTTCCCATGTATTGGAGCTCAGTCTGCTCGAAGTTTGCTCTCACACCAAGGTTTTCATTGGCTTCCACCACTCTGTTTACCATGGCCTGGGGATCATTTGGACTTTTACTTTTCTCTCCCAAGCCTACATGTATATTTAAACATACTGTAAACCATTTAGAGGCCTAAATGTATAAACTGTCTATATTTGGAATTTTCTAATTAATATTTTTGAGACTGGGACTTACTATAGGTAACTGAAGGAACAGAAAGTAAAACTACATAAGAAAGGGCCTTTGCTTCCAGCAAATTTCCCATTACCAAGGAAGCAAAATATTTAAAGAACTCCCCCACACACACATACACACATATATATATACACACACATATATGCACACATACACACACATGCATTATACAAACACATATGAATACATGCACACCCATATATATATATATATATATATATATATATACATATATATATATATATATATGCAGTACACACAAATATATATACACAAAAAAAACCAGAACAAACAATTCAGAAACAATCATCAATACTATGCCAGAGATTTAAGTGGGTTAGGCCACAGACTATGACCTAGTTTTCAACAGTCCCTCTGAGAAGAGAGCATTTAGGTTGGAAACTGAGTGACAGAGGATCCGTGCAGAAATTAGAAAGAAGAATGATCTAGACCCAAGAAACTGTGTCCCAAAATCTCAGAGGAAGACATGATCCTGGCAAAACACAAGGAAGGGCAAACGTCAGTCAGTGTGGCAGATGATGGAACATGAGCGACCAAGGCCGAGGAAAGGGCTGTACTGCAAACGCAGGCATGAATGGGAGTCTAAAACCAAGAGTGAACATGGTATGCAGATCTCATCCCTCCACTCAGGGAAGCAGGAGCACGAGAATGGCCACCTTGTCTGCATAGTATGTTCCAGGCCATCAAGAGGTACGGAGTGAGACCTTGTCTCAAAATATATGATAAACATATATATTATACATATAAACATAATATAACAGTATGGTTTGCTGGTAATGTAATAAATATTTTATAAAATAACAAGAATTCAACCAATAGCTATCCTAATTTGCATTTTCAAAAATATCACATTGCTAAACAGAAAGGAATCAGATGGGTGTGGGAGTAGAGACGGAAGTACTTGGCTGTGTTTGGAATATAACTTCTGTCCCTGAGGTCTTTGCATTGAAGTACCACCCTGAGGCATTCACAGACGGAAAAAATACAATTCAGCTGTGACATTTAAAGGGACATTCTGGAAGTTACCAGGGCTAGATAAGGTCCCTTAGATGGAAACGCTAAATAAATCCTTGTGACTTCAAAAAAAAAGCAGAAGAGATACCAGGCAAACATGCACACATCCATACTCCATATGGTATTTTGTTCCACCCCCAGAGTCTTCCAGTGAGACCACCTCCAGGGAGACTCCTTGACCTTGCCCCTCCAGAACCGTAAAGCAGCCTGTCTCTGGCTTTTCATTACAGTAATGAGAGCAATGGATGTAGTACAATGGCTGTTACAAGGCTATGACTGAGAAATTACCATGACTTAAAACAGTGGTAGCGGTGGAGAGAAAGAGGATTTATTTAAGCTTGCCTGGACTTCACATTGATGGAGTGGCTACATGGATGGGAGAAAAAAAATAACAAAGACTCAGTTCAGGAGCTTAGATTCAGAAGACTGTGGGAAGGGGGTGCCTTGGGATGGGCAGGATGACAAATGAGGCCAGTCTGCAGGAGAAACAGGAGGGGAGCACTCACCTTTGACTGTGATGGATTATCTGGAGCTGCCCCGTGATTAACTCATGCTGCCCTTGGACATCAGGACAGGCTGTGCAGCCATAAACCCAAGGCCACTTAGCAAACACAGTGCCAGGGTCCAGCATTGCCATGGTTTAGAAGAGGTGACATTACGAATCTGCCGGAGCTACTCCTATCCTTCAGTGACCTGTCACAGCCTCCCAAGTCATTGCCTAATGCTCTGCATTGTTCTACCCCAGGGCATCTACCAACCCCTCTTCGAGGGTTGAATGGGGGGGGTCTTCTCATCATTTCCCATATTATGATTATTATGCCATTCTGAAAATTCTTGTTTTAAGTCCTTGGTGAGTCAAAACTGGTAGGTAAAACGTATTTTGGGACATACTATTCACAAAAGACAGCCCCACAACTTACCACCTCAGCTTCAATCAGATACCCCAGGTGGTGAAGTGACCACAGGAACAGCTCTCAGAAATGGCACAGGAAAGGCCACTACCAAGATCATCCTACCAAGCCTATTCCCAAGCTCAGCAAACACTTTCCATGTTGTCCCGGGCTTCTAAATGAAAGTTGTCTTCCTCTTTCTCTCTCTCCACCTCCTCCCTTCTTCCCTCTCCTTTCCCAACCCATACTCCAAAAGCAGAGGACTTGTCTTTGAGTTTTTATGCCACAGAATACCTAATGGAACTCATTTGCTCTCCACCTAATGAAACCACTGATGCTTGCTCTCTGCCGCCCTCCACACTCATACAAAGCCACAAGTTCTCAAGAGTAAAGTTCAGGACAATTGAACCATGTCACAAGACCACCGTACACCATGCCAGCCCCTGGTGGTCACCTTAGCTGCTTTCCTCATGGCTGAAACCCAATACCTGACAAAAGGCCATTTCTAGAAAGGGGATTTATTTCGAGTTATAGTTTGAGGGTAGTATAGTACCCACCATGCTGGGGATGGAATGGCTCAAAGCTGTGGCCAGAACTTGCTAATAATGTCTAGATAGATGAAGACATAAGGAGGGAAAATTCTGGAGTTTGACAGGCTTTCTGCCTCTCCATCTTTTATTCAGTCCAAAAGCCCAGTCTATAAGATAATGCTTAATTACTCTACTATTGTTGTAAAGAGACACCATGACCAAGGCAACTTATAAAAAGAAGCATTTAATTGGCATTTACAGTTTCATGACCATGAGAATTGGGAAATGGCAGTAGGCAGGAAGGTATAGTGTTAGAGCAGCAGCTAAGGACTTACATTTGCAGAGACAATCAGGAGAGAGACAGAGAGAGAGAGAGACAGACAGACAGAGAGAGAGAGAGAGAACTGAAAAGACATGGACTCAAAGTTCACCCCCAGTGACACACTTCTTTCAACCAAGTCATACCTTTAAATCCTTTCCAGAACACTTTTGAAGCATATGAACTGTGCTGGCTAGTTTTATGTCAACTTGACACAAGCTATAGTCATCTGAGAGGAAGGAACCTCAGTTAAGAAAATGTCTCTATAAGATTGGCTGCAGGCAAGGCTGTAGGGCATTTTTTTAATTAGTGAGAGATGTGGGAGGGCCTAGCCCATTGTGGGTGGCCCCATGCCTGGGCTGCTGGTCCTGGGTTCCATAAGGAAGCCGGCCATGCAAGCCATAAGAAGCAAAGTAAGCAGCTTTCCTCCACGGTCTCTGCCTCCTGTTTTCCTCCACAGTTTGCTTTTGGTTGTGGTGTTTCACGGCAGCAGCAGTAACCCTAAGACTCTTGTGTGATATTTTGATTTCATTGTGAAAATAAAGTTTGCTTTGAGTCAAAGGGCAGAGCTAGCCACTAACTGACCAAAATTAGAGACAGGAAGTAGGAAGGCAGGGCTGAAAGAGGAGCTCAGTCCCTATTTAGAGGAAGGAATGGAAGAGGTAGGAGGTGACTGGTGATTTCTCCGAGGATCATTCAGTTTCTTACCCCTCTATCTGACTCCGGATTTTTGTATTGATAAAGAATGATTGAATAAATGTTTCATAAGTCAGGATTCATTCTCAGTCAAACCACTTCAGATGACATCACATTATGGTCACATGTGGGTCTTTCCTCAAATAACCCTTTCTGGAAACATTGCCAGAGGTGTTTCTGTTTGGGAAATCCAAATCCAGTCGCATCGACAACAAAGATTAGTCACATGGTGTTGATGAGGAAAGGAAAGAGATTTCTGTTCCTTCTGCCCTTCACTCTATGCCAGCCCAGTGTCAAAAAGTCTTCGGAAACAACAAGGGGATGGGGAAGGACTGGGGATGGCAAAGGGCATGAGCCTAACTATAGCCTCTTCCTGAACTTGTGATAGGCAGGAACTGGTAACCTGTGCAGTTGTAATTATCTTGGAATTAAGTTTAACATTTTTTATTATTCTGAGCATATTAATTATTCATTGGTGTGTTTTTATTAATGAACATAGGGAGACAGATGTGGGAGTTGCCCTAATTTTCATCTAGTGCAAACTAAGATTGGCCCCACCAAGTAAATATAAGGAATGACAAAGTTGAAGTTGCCCACAGTAGCATGCCATGTCACATTGGTTCAGCACAATGGCACATCTTTTCACCTCTGATATCGCTCAGTCCAGGGGCAGCATGTTCTCCTCTCTTCTTCACTACATTTCAAGATTCCTGATAGCAGGAAGTCCTACTCTGAAGCCTATTTCACTTAGAAAAGAGTCAGAAGAGGATCTCCACCTGCTCCATCTAATTCTGCTTGACTCATCTGACTCTCTTCCCCATTATGAACTATCTACTCCGGCCTCATTTTCCTCCCTATAGTCATTCCCAAGTAGTTAGCTGCATCCTACCCCCAGCATCCGGCATGCTGACTCGGAGGAAAGACTACAAAATAATGACCTCAATGCCAGTGCATGGTCAAGTGTGTGGTAAATACTCAAAACACAGCATAATCCCTTTGTTTATCTTTCCCACACACGGTTACACAAACAGCACTTTGTAGAAAAGTCTCTCACACTTTCCAGATTCCTTTCTCTTTTTTTAATTCCTGGACAAGGTTTCTCTGTGTAGCCCTGGCTGTCCTAGAACTAGATCTTGAAGACCAGGTTGCCCTTGAACTCACAGAGATCCATCTGCCTCTATCTCCCCAGTGTTGGAATTAAAGAGGTGAGCCATGGCACCTGGCACTTTCCAGATTCTTAATAAATGAAGTTTAACATCTATGTTTAAAATTCTTTCATCTAAAGAGTATATCTCCAGCTGAAGATGGAGCTCAGTTAGTTGAGTGCCTGCCTGCCCAGCATACATGAAGCCCTGAGTTCCACACCCAGCAGCACTGAAATGTGGCAGTGCACACCTTCAATCACAGCCCTTGGGAGGTGAAGGCAGAAAATAAGGACCTCCAGAACAGCTGCAGCTGTAGAGCACGTTCAAGGTCAGCTCAAGCTACTTGAAACTGTCTGTGTATTTCTTTCATGATGTAAGGAGGGTAGAGAGTCCTAAACTAGAAAGGACTTCAACTTTTATTGTATGGGTTTATATCTCTAAAAAAAGAAGTAATATTGGTGAAGGCACTGTATATTTTTAAAAACTAAATTTCATATGTGCTGGCTAGCCTTATGTAAACTTGACATACAAATGATGGTTATCTGAAAGGAGAGAACCTCAGTTGAGAAACCACCTCCATAAGATCCAGCTGTATGGCCTTTCCTTATTTAGTGATTGGTTGGGGGAGGGCTTGGGGGAGGGCCCAGCCCATTGTGAACGGGGCCATTCCTGGGCTGGTAGCTCTGGGTTCTCAGCAAGCAGACTGAGCAAGCCACAGGGAGCAAGCCAATAAGCAGCACCCCTCCATGGCTTCTGCATCAGTTCCTGCCTCCAGGCGACAACCCTATTGGGGTTCCTGTCATGACGTCCTTCAATAATAACAGCGATATGGAAGAGAAAGTCAAATAACACCCCCAACTTGCTTTTGGGTCATTATGTTTCATTACAGCAATGGAAACACTAACTAAGGCAAATAGCATAATAATAAATTACATAGAATTATGAAGTCTATTCATATCTCATTTATTTGGGCAACTTTATTTTTTGAGTACATCGGGAGACTGGAAATCATTGTTATTTAACACTACAGTGAAAATACAGAAGAACTTCAGCTATAAATGGCCCTGCTTCTTGCTGAGGATTTCTCGATAGTGCATTTCAAGGCCCTATCTACATGGATCTATAGCAGCCAACCTGTGTTCAAAATGCTGTTTCTTTTTTTAAGCTTTTTTTTTAAATTTATGTGTATAGCTGTTCTTCCTGCATGTGCCCCATGCATACCTGGTGTCCACATAGTCTAGAAGAGGCTTTAGATCCCCTGGAGGTACAGAGACAGTTCTTAGCCATTAGACGAATGCTAGGAATAGAACCCAGGTACTCTGGAAGAGCAGCCAGTGCTCTTAATCACTGAACCACCTCCCAAGAATCACTGTGAATTTATCACTCTGGAAAGCATAGTTCTCTGAACTTTCATATCCTCCTTAGGACACTTTTCAATAGGTTTTTTTTCTGCCTGTTAATATATCAGTGGGTTTAAATATATAAATGATTTCCATGAATTAGTAAAAGTCACCTCTCTATGTTTCTTTTACAGATTTTGAGAGATGCTTCCCGATGCAAGCATGTAATACAAATGTGTGTTTGTGCTTATAGATTGGACAGACTATTGGAAATGTGGAGGGCAAGATCATCTCTCAGCTCTCCCTTAACCAGCCCCTGACACGCTCATCAATAAGGCAGGGTAGAGTCTTCTGTTTAGCCGCAGGAGAAAAATGACTCCTGTAGCCAAGCCGAGGGCATTCATTCATTTGTTTGCTTAAATTGATACTCTAAAGCTCAATGGTTAATGTGTTTTAATGATCACAGAGTACTTTCATACACATCTTATTTATTCCTCCCCCCATCTAATCTGCATGGGTAGCTGTCTTGCACTAGCAAATAACAGAAAAACTAAGCCATTCCTTAAAAACTTAAGAGACCTCACAGAGTCATGCAATAGATAAATTAAAATCACTGTTGTACAAAGATATTTATATGTGATATGTGTATGAGTATGTGTGAGTGTGTGTGAGAAAGAGAAAGAAATGGGGAGAAGAAGGGAGAGAGAGATAAAAAGAGGGAGAGAGGGAGAGGAGTGATTCTACTATTAAACCTTTATTTTCCCAAATCACTTCAACTTAGGATTTCAGTACAGGAAATATTGTATTTGAAATGACTGACCATGGTCCTACATTCCAACAACCCACAGGTATGTGGAATCTTTTTAACTCACAAAAATATTATAATGTTTAAGCCAACGGTGGATGTACAGTTTAACA
This sequence comes from Microtus pennsylvanicus, assembly GCF_037038515.1. NCBI lineage: Eukaryota > Metazoa > Chordata > Mammalia > Rodentia > Cricetidae > Microtus > Microtus pennsylvanicus. The sequence continues at coordinate 43,962,033 of NC_134594.1, read as the reverse complement.
TAAGTTGATATGAATCTCTGAGCTTTTTAGAAATAGCATAAAAGAAGCAAGACAATTACAATGATGTGCATGAGAAAATTTTCTGAAAGAAGTTCAAATTAACAGCTGGCCGAGTGGCCTTCCTGGTCTTGGAACATCAGACCTTGGTGATGTTTAAGAGACGAATGAGCTCTTCCAAGCACTTTCTTTGAAGACTTTGCCTTCCATTTACAGTAGTTGTGACTGCAGGTGTGGTGGAGCATCTCTAACCTCGGGACTCTAAAGGCTGAGGCAAGCGGACCAAGGTTCAAGGTCAGCCTGTGCCACGAAGCAAAACCCTGCCGCATGGAGAAAGGCAGGCAATAATCAAAACAAGAACGGTCCCTTGCTACTGATGGTTGGTAGGACACTGGGAGCCTGGCATGCAGGCTGGTCAGCCTGTGTTTGTTTGCATGTTCGTAACTGTGCTGCTGAGAGGGAAACTTAGGAATGGATGGTAGGCAAATGCTCCACCACCGAGCTGTATCAGCAGCCTTCCATATCCCCTTAAACTCGTAAATTAGTCCTGCTTGAGATAAAGAGTCGTGAAGAAAATTCCACTAAGCAACCCCACTGAGCCCCATATTAACAGGTTCCATCTTGTGATCACCTCTGCTCCAGTTCTTTGACCATTGACCTGGGTGATCAAAGAATTTCCTGATTCCCCATTCAGTGCACACACCTGACACAGAATTGAGGCCTGGTCTTACTTTTGTTTCCTGTAAAGATTGAGGTAAAGTTTCACCAACTTCCTCAGAAACTGAGGTTCACTTTCCAACTCAGGCTAACCAGTGGGATCTCATGCTCAGCCTTGCTGAAAATGGCTTCACAGAGCTTTGTCTTTCTCAAAGGAAAAATCTAGAGAACTCTCGGTATAGGGCCTGGGCATAGCAGACGTGGCAATAAATATGTCAGGATCAGAGCTTTCAGCAAAATTTAGAAGCTGGCAGAGAAAGAAGAAAATATAACCCAAGAGTTACAGATATTACCGTGAAAGAAATAGGGCATTAAACTGACACGAATAAGCTCTTACTCAGCTGCGTGACCACAAAGGACTCTGTAGTAGCTGAGGAGAATGAGCAATATTGAATGGATGTGAAGAATTGGTTATTCTAAGAATGGTGAAGAGATAGACATACATTTTCCATAGACAATGAATTAAGCCATTTATATGAGGAATGCACTCATCAAGAAGCACAGGAAGAGATAAGGGTGAAATCTGGGTGAATTGTAAATGGGCTGTGAATTTCATTTGGAAATACCTAGAGTTTTTTTTTTTTTTAAGCAGGGACGTGATCTAATTTGAATAATAACCTAGAGACTCTCTAGCTGTGGCAATTAACAGGTCATGTTGGTTAAGTAAACAAACCAGAGAGAAAGAAACTAATAATTCAAGACTCAGTTCAACCATCTCAGTGCCAAATGGGGAAAGTGTGACTTAACATTTTGATAGAAACAGGGAAAAAGAGGGAAAAGAAGATTTTGGTGAATTATGTGGATTAGTGTTTTACTACTTACAATCCACTTTAAAATCTGACAAATAAACTTTAAAATGTGCACAGTTATAAAATAAAAGCTAAATCCATAAACAAAGAACAGAGAAGCAAATAAATATGGGAAGACACATAGCACACAATAAAGGTCAAAGGAAGAAAGAAGATGGTGCCGGCAAAGCAGATCAAGGAGGCTGAGCCATCTTCACAGCTAGAGATACCGGGTGACTTGAAAACACAAAGTATAGGGAACACATCCTTCAGCCGACTGAACCTTCTATGAGAAGCATGCTAACTTTTGGATTCCCTGGAAGACTATGCTGGCATTGTCTACACTCAACAAAAGGATGTAGTAGTATGTTCTCTTTCAAGCGCTGGAAATCAGACACAGCAAAGAAACCCAAAGGTAGGACCAACACTGACATCACAGGTCTACACACACAGAACAACAAACCCTGTTCGCATTTTCCCCAGTTTTCCATATCATTGGCATCCATTGGTTTCCTCAAACGTGGATGAGGGGGTAATAATATCCTCGGTGCCAGCACTGGGTTTCTGTCTAGCTTACTGAAAGGAAAGCCCAGTGATCATCAAGCCTTGAACTCATACACAAAGCTTCTAAACCATATTTTAGGACCTACTCTAAACTAGCCAATACCAGCCAAGGGTGGTGAAAGCTATGACCCTGATGTGAGCTGAGAAAACAAACTAGGAGAAGCGATTCAAAAAAGCGTGGCACAAGGCAGCCAGGTAGGGCATTCATGCAACTCCTCTATCAGAAACCTTCAATAGATGAACAGTAAGAAGTGCACATGTGTGATTCTGGCACATGGGAACTGAGGCACGCAGGTCATGAGTTCAAGCCCAGTCAGGATTACATAGTAAGTTTGAGACCAGTCTGAACTATGTAGCTAGACTTGTGGATCTCCCAACTGGAAAGGGAAAGAGACGATAGAGAGGATTGATATAATTTTAAATTAAAAATTGAATATAAGGAATGCCATGTTTGAATAGAGAGATATTCTGATTGAAAAGCTCTTGGAAATGAAAAGTGTGGCAGAAGGAAACTGAGTCAATGGGAAAATCAGGATGGGGGCAAGAGATGTCTCAGGGGTTAGGAGAGGTTAAGAATCCATGCCATACTTGCAGAGGGCTCCAGCAGGGTTACTGATCCCCCTGGAGTGGCTCATGATACAGTCTCTCCAGTCCCAGGGGATCCAAAATGCAATTACATATGCAACCTTAAAATAAACTTTTATTTTGTTTAAGTAAATATCTAAGCAAAATAGGAAAAAATGAGTTTTGAGAGGAAGGGTGGACCGCAGGTGAAGGGCACGTGAGCCCCAAGGTGCACATGGAAACTGGGAAGGAGAACATAGCTAACAGCTTTTCCATGTGCCCCTCTTGTCTCGTGAAGTTTTCATTTTGCAAATTGAGCATGGAATTATAAAGTCCCAGTGAAGCTCCTTGCTTCAGAATGACTGTTTTAACTGTACAGAGGTTCATTGAAGTGCATAGACTTTGAGTTTAAACAAGTACTTGCTTTGTGGTTTTGTTAATCCAGTCGTGTGGTATTTTGTTTGTGAGTTCCTCACAATAAAAAGTTTAAAATTTTTTTTCTTAAAAGAGAAAGAGAGAGAGAGAGTCCATCCCAGAAAGTATAATCAAGAGACAAAATGGAAAATAAGCAAGGCGACGTGAAAATGCAGAGGTTTGTTACTAGAGTTCAAACAGTTGAATAAGAGAGAACTAGAAGGAGACAATGGAGGAAAAGGAATGGATGAAGACAGAAACAAGAAACCGCCTGAACACAGCGCCAGGACTGACAGACTGACCAAGACTGACAGACTGGAAGGGCTTCTGCGTCACACTGTACCTGAGAAGACACTAACAGTGTTATAACAGGACCTGAGATACAGAGCCAGAGTAATAGCACATATCTAACCAGCAGTATTTAAACCGGACAGAAACACAACACCTTCAGTGTCAAGCATGGACCTATGCCCGTTCTAGAGCTGTAGAAACACAACGCCTTCAGTGTTGAGCATGGACCTATGCCCGTTCTAGAGCTGTAGAAACACAACAACGCTTTCAGTGTCAAGCATGGACCTATGCCCGTTCTAGAGCTGTAGAAACACAACAACGCCTTCAGTGTTGAGCATGGACCTATGCCCGTTCTAGAGCTGTAGAAACACAACAACACCTTCAGTGTCAAGCATGGACCTATGCCCGTTCTAGAGCTGTAGAAACACAACAACGCCTTCAGTGTTGAGCATGGACCTATGCCCGTTCTAGAGCTGTAGGTGCAGAGAACCTGTCGCAGTGAGGAGACACAGTTGAACTCTTCACATTCTCATATAGACACATTCCAAAATATATGCAGGGAAGGCAGAAGGGGGGAGAGGGAAAGAGAAGATAGGAGGAGAGAGGAGAGAGTACAAGGGAGGGAGGGGGAAAGGAAGGGAAGGAATGGGATGGGAGAGAAGGGAAGGATTTAATATGACTCATCTCAAGAAACTATAAGATGAATTTTGGATAAGATGAATTACAGGATAACCAAGCAGAGGCAATGTGGGGTTCTGACAACAGCTCTAAAGTGGAAGAAAAAGCCACTCACAGTAGCAACGCAGGAAAGGAGCCTTGCTGCAGCTTCAGAAGGTTTGGCCTAGGGCAGGGCAGTGCCAAGAGATGCCAGGAAGAAAGTCTCTGAGACTAACAAGAAATTGGCACACCATCAATAGGCCCAACGACTAGAGGTGCATCGCTCTGCTCTCCAGGTGACTGGGAGAAGTCGGGCTAGCAGCACAGGGACTTGCTTAAGAAAAATAAAAGCCATCGGTTTCTGAGAAAACCCAAAGGTACACAAGAAAGAATATGTAACACTAGCCAGCTCTGGGAGGCAGTGACAGTTATGTAAATACAATTGAATGTTTATTTAACCAAAAATTGGACTAATCAAAGTACTGAGAACACTTTCAACAAAAGCTGAAGTCATTGCACTAAGGACAGGAAAGGGATGAGGACAGGAAAAGACATCCACTTTCCAGGGAGAAACTCTTCCCATCTAAGGAAGGAAGCAAAGCAAAATCATCTAAAACAGCAAAAGAACGTATATGGCACTGATCCAGACACAGGGATGGGAATGGAGAAGAAATGTATATAAAAATCTTTGATTTTTTTAATTTTTTTTTCTCTTGACGAACAGAAAGAAAGAAATGTGGGAAAAGTCTGCTATTTTTGCTTATAAATCTTACAGACATCCTTGACATTTTAAAACACAGTTATAAATAGCCTTGATTAAAACTCTTCTAAAAAGAAAGGGAAAGTTCAGAAGTTATTACAAAGCAAAACCTATGACTAAGAACAAAATGACCATTTTGGTTTTTTGTTTGGTTGGTTTAGGAGTTTGTTTGCTTGTTTGTTTGAGATACGGTCTCTCTGTGGAGTCTTGGCTGTTTGGAAACTCAGTGTGTATACAGATCAAGTTGGTATCACACTCACAGAGATCTCCCTGTCTCTGCCTCCCAAGTGCTGAGACTAAAGGCGTATGCCACTATGCCCAGAAAAATGACCAAATTTTAAAATGAAGAAATTTTCAACTGACTTAATGACTGAATTTCTCGATGGCTGAAGAGAGTTTAGAACAGTCATGTCAGAGAGTTAGCAGAAGTCCACGGTGAAGGTAGAGCTGATGTGACCAAAGCCCATGTCCAGGCCGACGGGCAGAGGGCATGATTTCTAATCCATGTTCCATGACATATGATGTGAGATTTGTCTGGCTGGTTTATAGCTCTACCTCCAGCCTCTTTGGCTTAAAACAGAGGGTGCTGAGCCCTTTGACCTCCCTCAGTGATGAGGACCTTCACAATGGGGTTGATTTTGACAACCAACGGACCCACCAACTGACGTTATTAGGAAGCCACTGGAAGTCCAGACCCAAGGGAATGAGAAGGCAAGAAGAGCTGGAGAGAGAGCCTGTGAAAGGGAGCACATAGAAAGTCTCTGAAGTGAGCCAGCAGAGTGGAACAATGGGTCAAAACTCTAGGAAATGCCCTTCTTCAGAGGGAAGTCTAACGCTGGAGGTATATGTTTCAAAAGGGAAAGTGTGATAAATCTGTGAGCTATTCATCCATTGGCTCTGTGCACATAAATCAGGGATGGCCTGTGCATGTAAACCACCTGGGAAAATGTGAGATTCCGAGGAATTACATATGCACGTCTCCATGCCCGCTGATGCAGCATAGGTACTGTGCCCTAGAGCTCCCCGTTCCAAACACTCAAGGTGGAACCTTTATTTCTTACCTTCATAAAAGTGGTCATGATTGAAATCTTGCCTCAGATCATAAATTTCCATGCTATTCAGCCAAGCCCTCCCCATCCATGAGAAAAATCACACTCTTGTCTCTCCAAGCTCCGTCACACATGCACACTGTTTCCTTCAATGCATTGCTCGTGTGGTAGTATTCATCAATCAAATACAAGCATCAGTAATACCCCAACACAAATTTATTTCATTTACTAGAGGTAAGAAACCCTTTTCTGAATTGTACTGGTCTTTGTTTTTATATGCTCCGCACTGGGATTCACATGGGCCCTGTATGTTAGTTAGGCTTAGAATGTCTATCCACTATGTATCTGAGAGTACAAAGCTACTATATAATCTGTGGGATTCTTTCTATCTTACCATCAAAATTACATATTTTACTGATTAAAAGGCACTATTAATTTTAAAAAATGTGGGCCAAACCATGGAGGAAGAAAAATTATTTACAATGGTATCGGCCTCTCTGCGCACACACAAGCACAGAGGGACTGCATGGGTGCTGTATGTAGGTGTATCCTCAGACACGCACACACATTTTAAATCCTGATCTCTCTCTTTCTTCCTTTTGTTCACGGAGACTTTCCCAAGGACACAGCTGACCTTGTCACCAGCCCGGCCCCCCATAGAGGGTTACTGCACCCACTGCTGTAAAGCAGATGGGGACAGTTGCAAGGATTGGAACCCACCTGCCATGGCAGAGAACACTCTCTCTCTGAATTATCATAAACATGTTTAAGTAAAGGAAGAAAAGGCACCAAGGGGCGATGGTGGTTTCGGAATGAAAAGAGCACTCACGTTTCATATCATGCATCCAGGCTTGGCTCGAGGGGAACAATATTTCCGCTCTCATGAATCTTGAAGTTTTAAACAACGTTGGTAAGAATAATCACATTGTTTTAGTTTGTTCTTAATTATTTTCTTGAGCAATAATTAGACTTAGTGTGGTATAATTGATCTTAAGGATCTAAAAAGATCATGACTGTGTTAAATGTCATGTTTGCTTTAGCCCTGAAGTCTATGGCAGGTCACACCTTCACAAGTCTCTCAATACTTTGAAACCATGTTTCTCTTTCCAACTATTCCGTTGGCTGTGGTGAATGATACTGAATCTCACACTTGGAGAGAGTAGGATTACCCTTGTGGCAAAGCTAATGTTTTGCATTCCTGTTGCAAGTCTGCAAACATTAGCCCTCTGTTATTATTTAATTTGGATAATAATTAAATTAATTATGTATTACGTAGGCTTGAGCTGGAGAAGCCAGTCACTAGAGGGCAGCAAACCTCAGAGAAAAGACATGAATTCAAATGCTGATTCTTAACCCAAGGTAATAAAAATATGGAATGTCCTAGAGACAGTAAAGAGTGGGTGCTTCCTGAAGCTCCTCTGTGATTCTTAGACGACACGTAGACCTGCAGTGGAAACTTGTGTTGTCTGTGGAAAACCGTCACTAAAATTTAGTTATCAATGAGCAATAAGCATTTTAAGTTATTCTTTGAAATAAAATCTGCATAACAACAATTATGTAGTTCATCATGTTTAAGAGACGGTTATGAAGTAGGTCAACTGAGACGTGGGATTTCTGCCTCGTCAGAGGGAGCAGATGTTTCCTTATATTTCTTCCTGAGAGTTGTAAAAAAAAAATGAAACAGATTTTTTTATCTCTAAAAATTTGAAGCTATTTTCTGAGTTAAAAAATCATGCAAATGTTTGTGAAGGCAAAAATATTCTGTAGTCTATAATTTTAGGGAGTTCCTACTAAGAGACATTATCTTCAAGTTTGTTTATTGGTTCTAAGTTAAATTAACAAGAGAGTTTAGCCATAGCTCCCTATTCCCCTTTTGAACTCCCAAGGAGTGGTGTATACTCAATGACTAACTTATTGAAATGAGCACATGTCCTCTTGACATAGGGAAATCTGACTCTATGAAGAATTTGTTTATGAGAAACATCCCCTTCTTTTCCTCCGCAATTCAAAAATTCTTGTTAAAATGTGTTGGAAGACTCATTAGCATTTTATCAATGTTTGTGAATTTCTATGAGTTAATCTGAAAATAAAATCTACAAATAAACAGTGTTACCATCTTCAATTAAGCGTAATAGAGAGCTTTTCAACAGCTTCTTTCTGATCCTGAGCATGGTGTGTGACTTTGACCTTGTTTATTACTAAGTATCTTGGCACAGTTCATTTCCTTAGACTGTCAAAATTAAAGGAGAACCAAAGGAGTCTTACAAAACAAGTATATGACTTTGAACTTTAGAAATATCTGGTCCATTGGGAAACTGAGAAAAATATTAGAGTTTTAGAATCAAAATTTTTTTTCTTTTTGTTTTTTTTTTATTTATTCTTTGTGTCCTTCACATCATGCTTCTTGAGCCCACTCATTTCCCATCCCTTTGCACCTGCCCGTCAACCTCCCCTTGTCAGGGAAGCCTCAGTGTGGCACACAGTAAGTCCTTTTACCCATGTATCTTTATGTGCAAGTGTTCATTGCAAAGAGTCATTTTGGTCTGGTTCTCTGTCTGGTTGGAGACCTATGGTTTCTGCTCTATTATCAATGCTGGGCCCTCACTGGAACTCCTCATGAACATCCTGTCGCTGCCCTGTATTGGGGAGATCCTACAGCTCTGTGTCTGCAGGATCGGTGCCCTCACATGTCCAGCAGACCATAGATGGGCTGAATGTTGGGTTGAGTCAACTCATAACCCTGGTTCTGGCCTGGGTAGTTGCAGGCCTGGGCAGCTCTCCCCTGTCTTCACCACCAGGGTGAGCTCTCCAACATTGCTCTTGCTAGTTCACTCCTTGCAGAGATGAGCAAGGGACAAGGCCAGTGTTGCCATCTCCCCAACACACACACACACGTTCTACCTACACCCTCAGGGCCAGCTCTACTGTGTTGCCCACTCGAGATGCAGGGACAACTCTCCCAAATTCTGCAGCTGGTGAGGGGAGGGTCAGTGAGGCAGTGAGGGACAAGGAGTAAAGGGGGGGGGGACATCTCTCCCCTGCCCACACCTCTGTATGACAGACTTGGGCACAGCTTTGGGACTGGCTCCTGCACACCTCCACCAACAGGGTGACTCTATTGTGCTGTCCAGGCAAGGTTCAGAGCTTTCTCTCCTGAGTAGCATGAGGGAAAACTAACCATTTGAGCGTTCTCTTACCTACAACATGAGATAGAATCCATGCATGGTCAAGTTAAAAACAATGCATGAAAAAATCACTTTGTTATCACTGCAGATCTTTGTATTTTAACATAAATGCTAATGACTCCAAAATCTATTTTCCAGTCATACCACTAGCTCCCTCCATAATCCGATAGCTAACATTTCTATAAAGACCCAGATTCTTGTAAGTATTTAAGGTCAAAACATCCCAAAATGAACATACCACTTTCTCATCTAAACCCACGCTCCCTCTGTTTTCTCTGCTCTGAGTTCTTTCATCTCTCCATTTCTTCTTCCAAGGTAAAGGACAACCATCTTTGCTTCTTTCTTCCTCAAACAACCAAGCCTGGTTACTCTGAATTTAAATAGTTGCCACCCTTTCTCTGATTTCTGATCACATTACCAATAGCCACTTTTTGACCAACTACCAGCCCTCTTTTCCGAAAAGCATTGTTTGTATTTTGAGAATGTTAATGCTGGTGCTGGCATCTCGTGCGATTGTTTCGCATGCACAGTGAGCATCCACTCACCCTCTGAAGTTCGGCTGTCCACATGGCATGCAAAATTGCTCTTACCTCATTTTTTACAAATGCCCTTGATAAATATGAGTTCAGCCGAAAAGAATCTGATCACTCAGCATTCCTGTGGTTAGACTGGGTGTGAAAACAAGAACTACGTTGTGCTCTATCAAAGCCCGTAAACTAAAACAAAATTATCAACAGACGTTTGTCAGTTTAATGCATCTTTTAGTTTCTGGGGGGGGGATTGAGAAAAAGAAGGCACAGTTAACAGTGACGCTGACACAAACTAATGAGACCAGCGTGGTTCAAACTGTGGCCAGAAGCAACAGAGGAAGAATGGAACCTTATTGAAGATGTGTAGCTTACACCCGGCTGCAAGGCCCCAAGACACTGCTTCTGTGGCTTAGATCCATGCCTTTTCTTCTCACACTTTTTCAAACAACAATCAGCTTTGGGGAAGAAAAAGAGCGAACCCTAATTCCTTGAAACTTCACAAACAGTGAGCGGTCCTGGCCAGGCGTTTCCTCTGAAGCAATAGAAGAAAGGTAAACAAAGATACTTTCTTCTTCTGTTTGTGCTGGGTAAGCCATCAGAATTCAGAAAGATCTTACACTTGCTCATTCATCCCTTCATGTGCCTGGAAGCCCACAGAAAGCATTTGCAGAGCTAAAATGCTCACCAGGAAAAAAGAAAAACAGCCTTTGAAACTGGTGTTGGCAAACGGAAACACCAAGAGCATGGACGAGGAAGAGGCCTTCCAACCAGGAGAACCAAGGCCAACTGGGAACTGGGAACAGTGTGTTATGCACCAGTCCTTGGTAAGGGGAAAGCAAGAGCAACATGCCCACTGGGCATCCTGGATTTTCAGGAGTTTGTTTGTGTGGATGGTTCTGTTTTTCTTTCTGTTGCTTTGGAGTGGCTTGGTTTAGTCTGGTCTTTTTTTATTTTTTTTCTAGATTGATCAATTTTCATTTGCAGCAAAGCATATTAATAATTTTAGACTGGGTTCCAGTTGGTCTGTCTAAAAAAAAAACTTTTCGTTGCTTCACACATTTCAAATATTTCCTGAGCAATCTTCCCTTTTTCTTTTAGTTTGATCTCCTGATACCTTAAGTGTCTGTTTTGTCTAAGATACAGCTCCAAAATTACTGTTTGGTCTGAAAATAGCATAGTTGTAAAGTTATCAATATAACAACCTTTATACTAGATGTAAAATACAATAAAGAAAATGTATAATAAAGTATTGGACTCTCATCCATATCAGATAGATATGTCCAGCATAAGCACAGGTAATAACACTATTTACCACTAGTGTGAGCCGTCACTAGAAGTGGGTGATCAGTCTGTATTGGAAGTCCCTGCTAAACTCTGGAGTTCATTCCTATGCCATGCATCCCTTTCTCCAACATTGAGGTCATTCAATCAACATGATGGTAAATGGGCTAGATGTTTGATTATTGTTGCTTTCTTCTATTGAAAATAATAACAGCTTTCATTTTCTTTCTCACTTAGTACCTACATCAAGAGTTTTAAACTCATTCAGATTCCATAGGTTATTAATTTGTAGAATCTTCCTCCATAAAACTCACTATTAAAGACCCAACTGTGCTGGCTGATTTTGTGTTCACTTGACCCAGCCTAGTCATGGAGAGGAGGGAGCCTCAATTGAGAAAGTGCCTCCTTGGGATTGGGCTGTAGGCAAGTCTCTAGGGCGCTTTTCTTAATTAGTGATTGATGTGGGAAGGCCCAGTCACCAGTCAGTGGTGATACCCCTGGACTAGTGGTGCTGGGTTCTATAAGAAAGCAAGCTGAGCAAGCCATGAGGAGCAAGCCAGTAAGCAGCACTCCTCCATGGCCTCTGCATCAGCTCCTGCTTCCAAGTCTCTGCCCTGCTTGAGTTCCTAGCCTGACTTCTTTTAACGATGAACGGTGATGTGGGAGTGTAAGCCAAATAAAGCCTTTTCTCCCCGACCTGTTCTGGTCATGGTGTTTCATCACAGCAGTAATAACCCTAACTAAGACATGAGGTTTGTGTTAGGTAATTCTCGGGGAGACTACAGGAAACAGGGTCTAGATGGTGAACTGTCAGGAAGCAGGGGTAAGCCTCTGCTCATCCTGATGAAAGCCTGTGAGGAGGAGGGCCACGGCACAGCTGTTCCCCAGGAGAGAAGAATAGTTCACAGCTTGGGTGTTATTGATATTGTGTCTGTGCTCAAATGTAACTGCAAGGGGGCTGCTTCCATCCTATCTTCTCTTGCCATGGGCTGGTCTCGTCCCATGTTAATATTCTGTGATGTCATTTATAATCAAAAGAGAAACACAGGTCGTATCAGCAAGTGACAGGTCAGCTCATGGTAGCATCCAGCTGACAGGAGCAGCCAGGCCACCCTGGTACAGGTGCTTTTTGTATGTCTCATTTGGTGAGCCAAAGGACGCCAACGCAGGATGCTTGAGCTGCCACTATCACCAAGTGCTTGCTCGTCAGGAGAGAGCATGATTTGTAGCTGGGCTGGGACTGGTCACCAGCTCTATGTGTGGAGAAATGACTTAGTGCATATCTGGAACATTGCCATTCAGGACAGCTTCAACACAGGCCAGGATCCAATAGTCCTTAACACTGGTCACATTCCAGATAATAAAATGTAGGCAAGACCTCCTCCTGTGTTTGTTTTGTGAAGGGGACCTCTTAAAAGGAAACCACACAGTAGGTAGAAGCTTCTCCAAGGCTGATCAACTGATTAGAACTTCAATGATTGAGGAAAGACTAGATTGACGCAGGTCAAAGGCCTAAGGTTTTATCCTGGGCCATCTTTAGTCCCAGTGATAACCTTTCCTTATCTCCTTCTGTGTCTGACTTTACATTCTTGTGACTATCAGGTGAAACCTTTTGGAATGCTTTCACTCAGCAGACCCCAATCTTCCACAAGTTCAAACACTAAGGTTGTCATCAGATAGCATCTGGGGCCTAAACTGAGATTTTCTCACATTGCAATATTTTCCACCCGCTTTAGATATTGACCGATGTATTTTAAACAGCACCTTGACTTATGATTCTATTACGTTATCATATAAATGTCATGAAATTGTTGGCACATTAGGACGTGTAATCTGCAAGTAATCTAAATCTGTGTTCTGAGACCATGGTCCCTCATACTTGGTCCCAGAGCAAAGACTCTCTTGTCCCTTCTGAGATGAGAGCCGTGTTTCTTGGGTCAGCGCTTTATGGAGTCAGATGATGATTTTTTTTTCTAAGGTTCATTATTGGTTTGTGATTTCCTCTTGTAACACGTGGAGTGTCAAACAATATTTGCTGCAGTTGGATCTTCCTGTGGTTAAAAGCAAAGACAGGTGCTGTACAGTATTATTGACTTTTGCTTTGATTTCTGGTGCATTTTCTGGGTACTCACATGCTGCTAATGTTTCTGGATTTCACTAGAATCAATGTTCCATTTTTTCTTTCTGTGTGAAAAACAGTAGTCCACATATTATGAAGGAGTCAAAGACTCCTCTGAGAAACTTCTGAAAATTATGCTTCCCTTTGGAGGTTACAGACAACTTTTTTGTCACAGAGAGAATGTAGCTGGGAGGGGGCGGGGGCAAAAGGAGAGGACCCAAGGTCAGCCACTGGGAAGAGCAGAGCGGAGGAGGCAGGGAGCTGGGAGGGAGGTTAATCAGTGCCTACAGAGCAGCAGTTAGATAGCAGCAATGCCTAGGGAGGTGCCTCTGAGTGAGATAACTGCTGAGCATGGGGTCCTGTGTGCTGTGAGCATTTCATCCTCAGCAAGCAACTCCCCTCCCCTAGGGAGGAAAAAAGAACAAAAAGTTTTACTGTACCAGGAGTCTACACAGGACATTTATGTACTGCTGACTTTTTCAAGCTGGAAAATGAGATTTTGGAATGTTTTCATCATAAAGAAATGATAAATGTTTGGGAAGATATATGTAACCTGACTTAAATATGCCGTGTATCCTTCTACTCAAACATCAGAGGCTACCCCAGTAATACATAAAATTTCTATCTTTTTAGAAGTTAATTAAAAACAAATTTTACTTTTGGAAAAACAGTAAGATAACAAGCAAGGGACTTAAAAGTGGGTTTAAAAAGTCCCTGTTGAGATATGGAAAAAACCAATCAGGAGACTGTGATGCCAAACAAACCACAAGAAGGAAGCTTTCCTAGGAGGCCAGACTAGAACAAAGGAAAAGGAAAAAAGTACTCCTGAAATTTAATTTAATTTCATCCTCATACAATTGCCCCAGAATGTTTCTTGGAATTTACAAATTGCTTCTTAAGCTGATACAGAAATAATGCTTCAGCAAACCTAGAAAAACTCGAGGAAGAAGAATCTCTAGTATTGGAATAAACCATGAGGGGAAAAGGCCCCCAAACCACAGAAGATATTAGCAATGCTATATTTGCTGTAACTGGGAAGCAAACACATTCTTCAGCACACAGGGCTGCAGCTTCTGATGAAGTTGGCATCCTGAACCATTGCCAGGGGGCAAGGTGAAGGCTGACTGAATGATGCTGGCAGACTCTGACAGCAGGAGATAGCACAGAAACTTGACCCACATTGGCCTCTAAAATCCTGTAGAAGTCTATGCATGGTGCTGCCAGTAACACGCCCTTGAGAGTCCTGGAGTGTGACTTTCTTAAATAGAATTTCCAAGCTTCAGGCATCTAATCACAGTAACACACACACACACACACACACACGGGGGGGGGGGTAGTATAGAGTTTTTTTAAAAAGGAAAAGAATCTGTTGGCAAGAATAATTAGTATTTACAGTTTGTCTTTGACTCTAATTGGGGTGAAAGTCAAATGTAGACGTGTTGGGGGGTGCACATTGCTTGTATGCTTGGATTGAAGATCTGTGTCGCTTCAGACAGCAATTGCTATGGAACTCTGAATCTAATCTCCTTTGTTTAGCTTTTCTCCTGACCATTATCCATAACAACTTGTAACCAACATTCTAAACAAAGGAAAATATCCCATTTTTTTGGGAATATGGGCATAGTTTTCAGGCTACTTCCTGTTGGCTGGGGGTACTGATAATCTTATAGGGAACTAAAGAAAATTTAGAATTATGATCAACTCCTGACTGGAGTATCCTGTGAGGCTCGATCATCTCAGGCAGCTTCTTGAACCTGTTCTGAATGTAGAACTCAGACATCTGGGCCATCCACTCCTATATGAAATTTCTCAGGTGGTCTTCTGCCTTCTGTGGTTGGGCTGCAGGCAGCTCGGGCAGGATGTGGACACGACAGGTGGAAGAACACTTTGGCATGAAGATAGACTCACGTAGATGTCAATCTTTTAAGCTGAGCACATTGTGATTTCCAATAATTGAGGCAGTGGTTCTAAAAGCTGTCTACATTGAATAAGTACATTCTTTTTTCCCCCTTGTTGTGACCAGAATTTTCAGGCACTGACTTTAACTCTAATTAGAAAGGATCATGAGACGGAAATGAGAAACAAAACCTTTTCTCAGCTGGATTGGAACCTGCAACAAAATGTCACCTGAAGTCGATCATGTCACCGAGAATACCAAAAGAGAACCTTAATTGTGATGATTTGATTATAGACACAGAATGTAAGGAATGCAGAATAAGAGTTTATTACCCAGCAGAGGCCTAGGCCAATTTTCAAAGCTATTGAGAAGAATTCGTGAATGCCTTTGCCTTGAAGCCTGGGGATAGGCCTGAATTTCTCACTTAGGACAAAGCTGAGCACGAAAGACAAGAAAGCCAGGACCAGTTCAGACCTCCGAAGACAGGAGAGCTAATGAAGATAAACAGGACACCCAGTACAGTGGGAACTAATCTTTTCCAGCTTGGGTGCTCGCTGAGGAAGGTGCTGTCTTTCTCAGCAGAGCTGGGCATGCTCCTGACACAGGCCTGGTGAATTCGCCTTGTTGACTCAGTTCATTTTAGATGCTTGGTGTTTTTTTTTTTAAGAATTATACATTACAGCTGCAACTGAGGCCTTCATTTCTAAGTTCCATTACAATAACTCTTTCCCTCATATAAAGTTGGCATTGAGCATTTTAGTTTTGGTAGAACATTTTTAATGGACAAATCAATACAGAAAGCTATAGACCATGACACCTCTTTCAAAGTTTAACACCTGCAGCTTGGTTTCTAACTTCGGAATCCCATGTCCACTTTGCTTGTGGCAAACTCTGGTATGAAATCATGGAAAGAGTGATCCATGCTCCCGGCTCAGTGAGAATGTCTGTCTGGAAAGAGGAGCCCACATATACAGACAACTTGATCCCCTTAGCATCCCCTGGATCAAGCTAACATTAGACTTTTCAACTATGTAAAGCAAACCCCCTCATAATAAGTACTTCCATTGGGTTTTCTCACTTGTTGTCAGAAGATACAAAAACTGGTAACAGAACATGCCTGACAATAACAGACACTGAGTTCATAACAGGCAGTATCAAGGCAAGAAGAGGAGCTCAGCGTTCCCAGACTGGAAATATGGCAGCACCTGTGGCTTGAACACAGAGGTTACAGATAGCAGAGGAAGGCCTGGTCTAACCTGACCCAGCAGTACAAATGACCCTGAAGTGGAGAATGTGGGTGTTGGCACATCATTTCTAGAGATTCTTGTCTGCACAAGTCTTACAACAAGAGACAAGTTCATGTTGAAGTTGTCTCATCTGAGTGAAAACAGGGAACTAAGAGACTCTACTAAGAACTGTGTTTCTTACCAGAGACTTTCCGTTCACAGTGTCAGAGATACTAAAATTCTCGAAATCAAAATTATCTCCATCAGATGAAAACAGGTAAAGTAGGGACACAGGAAGAGCAGAAAAGGGTTAAAAACCCTCCCCATATCCATTCTCCTTAGGCAACTCCATCCACTATGTGGCCCAGGTCAACCTTGAACTCAAAGGATCCTCCTGCTTCAGCCTCCAGAGAGTTGAGGATTCCAAGCTCATGCTACACATCCCCTGGAGATTCTAACTTAAGTTGCTTAGAAGGGGGAACAAATGCCTAGCCCGCAGCACTCCCCCAGAGACAAATCTGGGAGTAAGGACTGGCGTGGCTGAGTCTCCCATCCCAGCCACGTGATAAACGGCCTTGCTAGAGGCCAAGACACAAGTGATTTGGGCAAAGCATGTGAGCAGAACGATGTGGTAGCTCACATTAGTTGGCAACTCTGGTGACTAGCTCTAATACAAAGGCTGGTGTAGATTTCTGGCCTTTGGTAACATGGTGGAGAATTCTGACAATCAATCTGTCTGGATTATGAAGTGCCTAGGAGATTCATAAGCACATCTCTCAGTGTGTTTATGAGGGTGTTTCTAGAAATAATAAGAAACATGATGGCTTTGACCAAGGAATGGATTAATCCTGTCTCAGATTCATAACGGAATGGCTTTATGGGAAGCTAATGAAAGGCAGGAGTTGGGGTCTAATTGGAGAAAGTAGGTCACAGATTTGTGTCCTTTTGGATTCTGTTTGGACTTACAGGACATTTCTGTATACTCTGTTTATCCACTTCCTGTCTACAGTGATGTCAACTACTCTGATGCGCCAGATCCTCTCCCACGATGAGGAAATGAAACCTCAGGAGCCATTGATCAAAACAAATGCCTCTGCTTTTGAGTAGTTTCTTGCTAGTATTTTGCCAGAGTGATGAAAAAAGCTATTAATGCACCCCTCCACACTCGTAAAAGTAGCAGGGATATCTATCAATTCATATGCCAAATCTTGATTCTGTTGTAACAGGAACTGGTGAAGCATAACTCATTTTCATATTTCCCATATGACTACTAAGGACAAAACAGAAGAAACAGCCAAAATACCAGAACCAAGGCAATTCACCAACACCTGTCAACAAAAGAGCCCCATCCAGTGTTAACCCAGAGGAAGGAACCCTTGAGAACCCTTCTGAGCCACGTGTGATATTTACAAAGGACTCTTGGCCTTGGGCTTTTCTTCCTACAAAGAATCCAGTAGGAAAACATTGTAGATGTTTTCATTCTCTGTCAATTCTCTGTTGATATGTCTTTCACATGATTGGACACTGTGTGCTATTAGACTTTTGGCTTTTCTAGACGCAAGGATTTCTATTTCAAATTGATGAGCAAAACATGGATGTTGATCAGATGAACTGAGTAGAGTAACAGAGAATAAATTATTGAGGAATAAGGTTCAGTTCGTTTGGTAAATTAGTTTCATTGAATGCTTCCCAAAAATACATGTTTCCAAACGCTGGTCCCCAGCATGGTAACATTGGGGGTACTTTGGACACCTAAAAAGTAGGTCCTAAGAAAGAGCCGTTAACCAGAATTTAAACTGTTTCCCACTAGTTCATTATCACGGGTGTGGCACAGGGACAACCTGGAGCTGAAAGCAGGTGGCCGAAGGAATGAACTCGCTCTAACAGAACTTGATTGTTTTTTTTCGCTATCAGGACCCCATGCCCTTGTATTAGTCAAGGAGAGGACGGCTTTTGTCTTCAACTGCAGAGGGTTAGGTCACCGCTAACACGGAAAAGTGCTACACAGATCTAGTGGCAAAACTGGCCCAATCAGAAGGGGTCAAATTCAGGAGTGACCACAGTGGTATTGTCTCCATATTGAAATCAGGGGAAGATACAGATTTAAAAAGCAGCTGGTCAGAAGGGTGTGTCTGGTCCCAAACACACAATAGAAGAAGGAATTCAAGATAAACAATGAAAGGAAAGGAAGTAGATCCTGTTAAACACAGAAGCCCCTGAAGCCAGAGGCCAGACTTACATTTACCTAACCATAATTTTTTCCAAATATAAGCTAGTCAATTATCATTTGCATGAAGGGCACCAGCTCCTGGTAACTCACTGAAACTCCCCTCCTTTACTCCTTTGTGAATAACTCTTCCCAGTTCCCTGAAAGGAAACAATAACTAAAATGTGTGGTCTATTATGTGCACCTTAGATAAGATATCTATGATAGAAGATAAAGATGATGTATCAGTTATGGGGGGTTTGTTGTTTTTCATGCTCATGCTTGTTTCAGCAATCTGCAGAAAATCACTCTATACTACTTAATATGATTTATAGTGTGATGTAGGCAATAGCAACTTCATAGTAATTAATAAAACAGTCTTTCTAAAACATAGTCTTTTCCTTTCTTTCTTCCTTTCTTTCTTTCTTCCTTCCTTTCTTTCTTTCTTCCTTTGTTTTTTGGGGGTTTTTTTGTGTGTGTTTTCAAGACAGGGTTTCTCTGCAGCTTTGGAACCTGTCCTGGAACTCACTCTGTAGATCAAGCCGGCCTCGAACTCACATCCCATCCTCATGCCTCCTGAGTGCTGAGATGAAAGATGTGCTACCACTGCCTGGTCTAAAACATAGTCTTATTGGAAAAAAAATCTCTTTAGAGAAAGCCACTTGTTTTGTGACTGGCAAACAGCTCTTCTTGACCAGCACTGTGTAGATGCACAGTTTTCTGCACAGAATAGAATCAGAATGAGTGTTGGCTCCTAATTATGCTCAGACTTTGTGTGCTTCTCTTTGTTGGGTCCCACCAGAATTTCCTCTTTCCTTTGACTGCTAGTTCAGAAAATACTTCAGTTGATTGAGAACATTGTGTTGCCAGAGGCCCATAAATAGTAGTTTAAGACTGACGGCCTGCTCTTCCTAAGGATTGTGCTCTCAATGCCTTGATTCCATGCTCAAGAGGAAAATGGACAGACTGCAGGGAGGACTGCCAGGGCTGATTTAAGTGCAGTCCTGGGACCAACAGAGGCAGTATGTATTTTACATTGGAACATTACAAAGAAAACATCATATCCTCTGTTTCCATCAGCTCAACAAGTTCCACACTGGCGCGTTATAAACTGTTTTTCCTGCACTTTGGCACAAGCTAACTGCTTTTAATAGGAAATAGCCCTGGATGTGTGCCCATTCATTGTATTGCCGCATGTTCCCTTAGCTATAAGAAAACAACAAACCAAGACGCTCATGCTTCCTCATTAATTCTGGAAAACTCGTGACATGGATAACACAGAGTGAACCTTTATATATCCCAACAATTGATGGAAGTGCTCCATCCTAGAACATAATTTCAGGAATATCCAAATCACACAGCAAGCTGTGGTCGCTATGGAAACCCAGTGCATGTGTCTTAGCATTCTCCTAGGGGATATCATCACTCAGCGCTGAGTTAGGATATTAATAGCTGGCAAGCCTGCTGCTTTCTCTTTACAATGAGCTCTTGTTCTCAACTATGTGGCCACAGTTTGTTCTGTGAATGATGAAGCACAGAACCATCCCCAAAGTATTAATGTTTCTTACAATTTATGGGAACAAATCAAATCCTTCAGGTCCAGAACTGAAGCTGGAAGGCTTGTCAGTGTTGACATGCCAACAGAATTAGTTAATTCTCGTTAGGGGGAAAAGGATGTTAGGAAACAGGAAAAGTGTACCCAGAAAATGGAAGTTTGGGCTGTTCACATTTCCGTTGCCCTCCATCTGCCTCTCCCTCTGCCTTGTGTACTGTTGGGATCTCCTTCTTGGTTCCTTAAGGATTTGCTGTGCGGTGCAGAATGATGATAAGCCTAAGGCACCTGCAAGTTTGAGCTTGAGTTCTAGCCTCTGTGTGAATCTGTTCAGTCAGCTCAACTTCTCCAAACCTCCATTCCATTGGCTGCCAAACAAGAAGATGACACTGTGCTTGAAATTACCCTATAACACTAATACAGAATTATTAAATCAGTGACTACAGAAGTGAGGTTTGGGGCATGGAATTTATAAACATGGCAAAACTCGCAGAGAATAAAAGGTCAAACTTTATTTCGCCATGATAAAAGATCTGTAAATACTGAATATATAAGAGAACATGTCTTATGGGGGCTGGGAAGATGGCTCAATGGTTAAAAGCAATACTGTGCCCAGGTCCTGCACAAGTCTAGACCAGATAGGATCCCGGCACTGAGAGGGAGAAGTGGACACAAGCCCCATCCCTAACCCAGAAGCTGTCTCCAATTGACAGTTGCTCGCAAAGAAAAAAATAGTCTCGCTGGGTATACAAACCACACTTCAGGGAAGGCTGCGTGCCAGGCAGTGGATGGTGAATACAAAATAAACTCAACGGTAATTTTGGAGGTTTTTGTCCCATACTGCTTTGTCTGGGCATTTTCTTGGTTTGCTGGTGATGGTGGAAGATACAAAATAACCCCACACTAGTTCAGAAATACGTATAATAAAGGGTTATTTATTTAGGGGAGACTCACAGATCACTGTCCTAAATCACAATCATCTGCACGAACAGGGAACAGGAACATAGTCTAGCCCCTGAAAGTGAGAGCCGGAAGCAAGAGAGTGAGCACATGCTTTATAGCTGCATTTAAGAGGCCACACCCAAGTGGGCTGGCATCTTAAAGGCTATTGGCTGAAGGAGCAGAAGGAACTCCCACAACATGCTAGTTTGTTTTATTGTTTCACTTTTACATGTCTTTTACTTATCTATCATGATTTCCGATTGTGTGTGGGATTTCCGTGTGTGAAAATGTATGTTTCTGTGTCTGTATGTGTTTTTTGTTCTTTCATTTCATTTTTTTCTGTTTCTTTTGTCATATGTGGTTTAGTTGGTTGGGTTATTTGTTTTTGTTTTATTATGTTTTTCAGTTGCCTGTTTGTTCTAATGAGGAAGAGAGAAAAAGGCTCTGGATTTGGGTGGGTGGAGAGGTAGGGAAGACTTGGGAGGAGTCAGGAAAAGGGAGACCGTAATATATTTTATGAAAAAAATAATCCATTTTTAATAAAGGTTAAAATCATTTAAAAATAGAAACATATGGATACATTCCCTAATCTCACTATGTTTAGTTGCAAAAGTTCTGGACGTTTATAGATGTGGTTTCCTGGGTCAGTATTTCAAAGGTGATGGGAATCCTCTTCATTGACGGGCTATTTGGATGTGTAAGCATGTAGACAGAGACAAGAAAAAGAACTATGGACTCGGGTCATGATTCACCATTTCTGTGCTACACTTAGAAAAATAGCACAGCCAAAGGGACCAGCACCATGATGGGAATGAGTTTCTGCTATCGCTGTGGCTGTGGAGACATCCTGATCATGCTTAGTACAAACTTCAGAAAGCCATATAGATGAACACACTATTAAACTACCTAATGCAGACGCTCATATTCAACTATAAAAATGATAGACACTCCACTGTGGTGATGGGAGAAAGTCTTCGGCTCAGGAAAGTCTCCTGCTGGGTCAGACTTGTTCATTTGCCATCCAATCCAATTGTTTTTATCTGATACCTCACAACTCAGATGGTTCACCCCTCACCTGCTGATCTTTGCATCCTGGGCACGGTCCGTAGCCATCTCCTCAAATGTCACTCTGTCTCCTTGGTTATAACCTATCATTCCTTCTTATAAAAGCGGGTAGAAGAAGAAAAGATCTCCTGAGCAAATTGGG
The DNA here is from genome assembly GCF_037038515.1 of Microtus pennsylvanicus. Lineage (NCBI taxonomy): Eukaryota > Metazoa > Chordata > Mammalia > Rodentia > Cricetidae > Microtus > Microtus pennsylvanicus. The sequence goes on along the minus strand of NC_134594.1, from coordinate 43,940,087 downwards.
AGCATGGGAACCTTGGGAAAGAGTTGAAGGGGAGGGGAACAGAGAAAAATGTCGAGCTCAATAAAAATCAATATTTTTAAAAAAGCAGTAGTTCTGTAGATGGATTTCATTTCAGTGGTTGTCTTTCATTCCTGATCCCTGTGAATCTGCTTAGACCTGGAAGCTTGCAGACAAAGCACATTCAGGTGGCTGCCCCTCATTAACTTTGAGAACCAGGATCAGTTTCTTCTATGAAGTAATTACTTAAGCAGGACAAAAGGAGTTGATGTTTGTCTTCCTTGGCCTACCATAGAACTCTATCAAACCATTATGTCATCTTTTTTCCCACATCTGCGGTAGGTAATATCATCCTATCATCCTTTGACAGAAGAGGTAATTGATGGGGGGGGAGGGATGACAACATACCTAACAGTACAGTTAACACCTTTAGCAAAGCTGAGGTCAGAATTCATCCTTGTAAACCCAATATACATGCATATGTTATAATTACAAACACATGTATATAGAGAGAAGCAGAGAGCTATTTATCTCTATGGAGATAATCATGATGCAAAGATTTAAAACAACCCACAGCCCCCAGACCTGTTTTGACAAGGCATGGGATGTTGAAAGCAAGTTTGAACTGTATGATCGCACTACAAAGGACACACCCATTGGCAGGCATGTGTATCAGTTACTTTGCTCATTATCATCATCAATATCTGACAAGAAGCGACTTGAAGTAAAGGGGAGGGCATTTTGAGTCACAGTTCCAAGGAGGAGCAAGAAGTGAGGGAAACATGGAATGAGGCAACTGACTGCTTAATACTGGCAGTCAGGAAGCAGAGTGTTAGTTAACAAAAAGGGGGGCTCAATTATACACCTTCATTAAGGCCCACCCCAGCTGGGCCCCACCTTCTAAACACAATACAACTTCCCAAAACAGTATCCCCTACCTGGCCACCCACACCTTCCTTTGAAATCTGGACAGTGCCTCCATGAAATCTTGCATTCAACATACCCCGAAATCCAGCATCATGTGGTCAATGCCAAGGCCTTCCAGCTTGGGCAGTAGCCAGGTCCTCTCGGACCTATGTCACATGGCACTCTGTGTATCTGAGTGGCTGAATATTGGGGAAATAGTTTTCTAGGTGAGCTTGTGAGAGCATGACACCCCAGCTGCATTCCAAGTGTTTCAAGTGATTTCAAATGTGTTAAAAATCTTTACCCCTGTCAGTCTGGGGTAGGTAGGGATCTGACTACTTCCTGAAAGCCTCTCTCAGCATTTTTTCCTATTGTCTCGGTGTAAAACATTTGCCTTTTCTTTAATGGCACTTGTCTCTTTTAAAAACTTGCCCCCTTTGTCCCTGTCTTTAAATGTTCCTCTTTCTGGACAAACTGCAAGGTTTTCAGCTGTCTTTAAATTCTCTCCACCAGATAAGTTAGTCTATCACCTTTAAACCGCAACCCCCTTCACAGGCTTGGACAAAATGCGGCCAAGTTCTTTGCCAAATGTAAAGGAAGGGCCTCTGGTCAATTCCATATTCCTCGGGAAGCATTGTCTTTGTCTTTACACTCCTGGCAGCATTCTGGATTTCTGAGTTCCCACCAGAACCACCCACTACCCTGAGCCTACAGCATTCCAGGCCTTCTCTAGCCCACTTACCCAAACATTTCCAAACATCTACACTTCGCAGTCAAAGGTTTTTTAAAGGACACTATGGAGAGACTCGGCAACTATCTGTTCCCTAAAAATCAGTTTTCTATTTAGCAAGACTCTTCATCACCGTGACAAAAACAACCCACAAAGCAACTTCAAGGGAGGAGAGGTGGGTTTGGCTCCCATGACAAGAGGCTCCAGCTGGCCATCAATAGCGCTGTTCCTGAGCAGGGATGAGCACTTGAGCAGCATGGTGGCCAGGGAGCAGAGAGGAAAAGCACTGGTGCAGGCGGGAAGCAGAGCGTTAGTTAACAGGAAGGTGGGCTCAGTTATCTGACACAATTAGCTGACTCTCTTTCCCAGTGTTTTCTCTGGACTTTTCACAATTAGGAGGATGACAGTCAAGAGGTCTTCCTTGACTCATAGAGTCTCCCTCTTATTACTTTTATGAAACCCTAAGGTGCTCCTCAGTAGGATAAAGATTCCCACAGTCGGTCACTCAGCATTTTAGTAAATGTACCTCCTTATCACGCTATCCTTTGTTTAAAGAGGGAAATGAAAGAAAGGATGTATTTCAAAGTTGTATAACTTCTATAAGCAGTTCAGCCTTCTGCCCTGGGAGCTGATTATTGGATCGGGTTAGAGAAGTGATTCAGCTGATACCTTGGAGTAGAATTTCTGCATAACCCTAGCAGAACCCTTACTTCTGGAACCCCACCCCACTCCACCGCTGCCCATCTCTCCCTTCAGCTTCCTTTAGCTCTCAGCTGAATAGGATTTGGGGATTTAGCATTACCCTTCCTGGCTTAAGTGTTGGCAGCTTTGGAAACAATTGTTTCTTGTTTCGAGAGAGGAAAGTTTCTTCTCTTGTTATTACTTTAGTAAATTCTATCCTAGGTCTAAAGAATAATACCCAGTCATACACAAGAACCTTGCTTGCCAGCACAATCCGAGATTTAAGTAATTTGACTTCCTCAACCATGTGTTCCTTAGACGCCTTCATCAAAGACTCATTTAGGAACAAGACAATGCACTCAGAGATTCTCCTGTGGTGAGAAGCATTTCCATCTGTCTTTAGATGAGTAATTCCCCTGTCAAAGATCTAGTCTCTCACATAATCATATAGAGAATTATTATTTATTTTCTCCGACAATACATCGGAAGCATACCAAATAAATCATGTGCTGTGGCGTTAAACACAGCCGAAGTAAATGAACTTGGGGCTTTTGGTGGCATGCTCTGTGAGCCAAAAGTACCTCTGATTTACATGTTCACCCATCACTTACTCGGGAGCTGACAGGAGTTTAATATCTGGAAATTGTCATCCTAATATTACAATGGATAGATATTCACCCACTTCACAGAGATGGTTTCCTCTTTAATATAAAGGGCCATTTATTTGGAGAGACTCCAGCGACTCTCTCTAGCACTCTTGTTGACAATAATCTTAGTTTCTCCTGATGTGTAGGCATAGAAAGCAAGGCTGCTGATGCAGGCAAGTTCCCTGCTCTGGATAACATGGGGACATAGGATAGGATGAGGAAAAACGCACAGTGTTTCTGAGAGAAAGATGGGGGCCTGATTTGAAAACAAGTTTAAGACACTGTTTTCAGTCTGAGAAGCATTTATATTGTGCTCATGCAAGTAAGTACCAAACAACTTTGATTTATACTCACAATAACATTGCCATAATTATGTACATATATCTTACATGTAAATGCATAGAAAACAAAGTTTCTCTTTGGATAATATCAATTGTGAGTAGTTTTGTTCTTTGCATTTCTGTATTTCCAAGCCTTCTTCTACAATGGATATAATTAAATTTTATGTTAAAAATAGAATGAAGAATGAACGCAGACCAAAATGTCTTAAATATCAGTATAATAAAAAGTACTTTTCTCCTCCGCTTTTATTATCTCCCAAGTGTTTTCACTATTTTCTCCCCTTCCTTATCATTTCAGATAAGGAGCTCTGAGCGCTCATTGTATTAGCACAGCATGAACTAGCCCGGTATGGAAACCGCATGCCTATGACCCCAGTACTGTAGAGGTTGACACAGAAGGCTTGCTGTGAGTTTGAAGCTGGCATGAGCTCCAGAGTGAATAGTAGGCAACCCGGGATACACTAAGATTCTGTCCCAAAAAAAGACTTTAAAATATTTTAACTTGTAATTTAAACACTACTTAAAATTATAGTACTGCTTAATGACACGGTTCAAAATAGAGTAAGAACATATACAAAGAATGTAGAGGGTCTTTCTCTGTCCCACCTATCAGCTCCGAAAAATGACACGGAGATTTATATTAATTGTGAAAGCTCAGCCGATAGCTTAGTCTCTTCTCTAACTGGCTCTTATAACTGAAAGTAGCCATTCCTATTAATTTGGTTTCTACCTTGTGACTTTATTACCCCATCTCCATAGTGCCCATGCTGCTTGCTCTGCCTTCCCTGGCATCTCTGCCCTTCTTCCCCAATTCCTCCAATGCCTGGAAATCCTGCTTTCCCCATTCAGTTTTTTATTGACCCAGTCAGAGTGACAAGTCTTCACAGTGCACAAAAAGACAATTCCACAACAAAGGACATAGTTCAAAGCTTCATGATCCTGAGATGGTCTAGCCTTAGCAAAATACTTAAGCTTCATGTTTTGTTTGGCTCATATGCTTGCATAAATAGAACCCACCTCAAAGATATTGAAGACTGGTGAGCTATTATGTCCAAACACTTTGAGCAACAACCCAGTGTGCATGTTAAGTTCCCCACCAATAAGTATCCTTGAAGACTGAGGTGGATTTGTCCACAGTGGAAGGACAGGTAGGTCAGTAGGAACCCCTTCTTCCCCATGGTTATCTGCTTTGATCCTGACAGAAGGCTTATGCTCATTCACTATGACTTCCACACCTGGTGTCTGGTAGAGACTCATGGGCTGAAGAAGAGGCCATGTGCTAGCGAGACAAGTAGCACACGATTGTAGGTATGGAATCTGTAAGAGCTGATCTCACAGACGTGGAGAGTGAACTGGATGTGATGAGAGGCTCACGGGGTGGGGAAGAAGCGAGGGAAAGAAGTTGATGAATGGGCACTAAGTTACAGTCAGATGACAGTAAGAACTTCTGCTAGACATTTTTTTTTCTCACTAGGGAGGCTATCAGCACCAATTATGCATTAAGCATTTTAAGAAGCAAGAAGAAGTAATTCTGAAAGTTTTACAATGAGAAACAATAACTATTTGGGTACACATTTAACCTGGTTGAAATATTTCATAATATGTGTATATATCAACTAATATTATTATAATATAATATTAATGTAATATAATAATATTAATATATTATTCTGGTTTATGCAATATTTTAAGCAAATTTAACTTCAGATATTTGAGGGGCTAAAATGATGGCTCAGCGCTTATGAGAATTAAGAGTACTTACAGCCAGAAAACCAGGTAGGTTCCTGCAGGCTTTCTCCTCTCTCTTGCTGTTCCCTAGATCCAATCAATCCCTCAGTCTCCTCCTTAACATCACAACAACACACAAGATGCAGCCTTCTTTCACCCACCCATGTAAGTGTGGATCCCACAGACGGTCCCCTCCTAATCTCCCTCCCCCACTCATCACTGCATCCCAGCCTCCAACACCAGCAGGTATTCCCTGCTCCAGCTGAGCAGGCCAGGAAAACAGGCAACACGGAGGCATCACTCTCTCTGAAAATCAGGAGAGGAAACAGAAACTAAGGAACAAAACACACATCTAGAAAATACAAATCCAGAAACCAAGCCCATTCTTCTAGACACCAGCATAAGAACCCAATCAGTAACAGAGCAATAAGTTTCCACTAGAGCCCACCTATCCTACCACAGCAGGCCCTAAATATTCCAATATAGCTGAAACACAAGAAAAAGACCTTAAAACTACCTTAAGATGATGATAGAGGTCCTTAAAGAAGAAATTAATAAATCCCCTAAGGAAAGGCAGGAAAATACAAATAACATTTAGAGAAAAATGAATACATTCCTTAAAGAAAATTCAAACCAAGGAACAGTTGAAGGAAGTGAACAAAACTGCACAAGATCCAAAAATGGAAATAGAATCAATAAGTAAAGCACAAACTTAGGGACTTCTGGAAATGAAAAAGTTAGAAATGTGAACAATAACTACAGAAACAAGTTTCATCAACAGAATATAAGATAGGACAGAATATGGAAGACCGTATTGCAGGTATTGAAGATGAAATAGAAGAAATGGATACATGGGTCAAAGAAAATGTTAAATCTAAAAGTTACTGACACAAAACGTCCATGAAATCTGAGACAACATGAAGAGACCAAACATAAGAATAATAGGAATAGAGGGAGAATAATATCAGCGTAAAATCAATAGCACAAGTGACAGTTCATGTTGGTGAGAACGTAGAACAAGGGAACTCTCCATTGCTTGTTGTAGAGCAAACTTGTACAACCACTATGGAAATCAATATAGTGGTTCCTCAGAAATTTGAGAATGGATCTACTTCAAGACTCAGCTATACTGCTCGGGCATATAACAAAAGGATATATCCTGGTATATGTCCAAAAGGATATCCTACAACAAGCACATTTACTCAACCTCATTTCTTGCAGCTTTAGTAGTGATAGCCAAAAACTGGAAACAACCTAGATATCCCTCTTCAGAAGAATGGATAAATAAAAATGTGGTATGTTTACACAATGGAGTATTACTCCACTGTTAAAAAAAATAGACACCATGAAATTTGAAGGCAAATGAATAGAACTATAGAAGAAATTAACCTGAGTGAGGCAACCCAGACCTAGAAAGATAAATATGGTATGTATTCACTTATAAGTGGATATAAGTCGTTAAGTAAATAATAACCGAGATACAATTTGTATACCCAGCAAGGTTAGGTAAAGAAGAGGGCATTATGGTAATACATGGATCTCCATGGGAATAAGAAATAGAATAGATTTTATGGGTTTCCTGGGGACAGATGTGGAAGGGAACAAGAGAGAACTAGTGATTGGGGGAGAAGAGATGGAGGGAGAGAGTTTGGAAAGATATGACTGGAATTGGATGGTCTGGGAGGAGTGAAATGAAAACCTAGTGCAGTAGAAACTTCTGGAATTTATGTAGGTGATCCTAATGAAGACTCTTAGTAATGAGGAACCCTGAATCTCAACTAATCATTTCTTGTAGTCCAGCAAGTCTTCCCGAGGTGGGACTGTGTTGCATTTAATATAGTTGTTGGCCAAGGGGGTCCCATGGAAATCCCCAAACAACCCAAGCTGTGCTGAGACAAAGGGTTTCTCTCTGCAAACTTTCAGCAGGGTCCCATTGCCAAGGACAGCCTCCACACAACTCACTGTGCATGAAGAATTTGAGCGGGTACCTGTATGGAGCCTTCACCCCTATATTCTAGTCTCTTTGGTGCAGGAAGGTACCAACCCAACCGCAAAACCATTAACCTGCAATCTATCCTGCCTGCAAATTTTGCTAGGGCAATAAGGCATAGAACTCATGGAAGTATCCAAACAATGTCTAATTTGACTTAAGTTTCACTCTACAAAAAGGAACCCATATCCAACAGAGACTAGATAGCCCAGAGATCTACAGTAAAACCAAACATGACTGCTCTAAAAAAATAAATCAGTAAAATGATTCCTAGTGATATTCTGCTATACTCACAGGTCTACGCCCTATTTAGTCATCATCGGAGAGGTTTGTTCTGGTGGCAGATGGGAACAGATGCAGAGACCCACCAATGGATGTTATGCGGAGAGAGAGAGTTTAAATTGGAGATCCTATCAAATCCCCCCCCTTAGAACTCAGGAAATCCATCAGAAGAGGAGGTGGAAAAATTTCAAGAGTCAGAGAGGATGGAGGACACCAGGAGACCATGGCCCTCCATATCAATTAAGCAAGATTTATGCTCAACTACTCTTTTTCATAATTTATTTACCTTCCTCTCATAATTTTTATTTTAGAATAATTTTATCATAATGATAAAAACAAGAAATAAAAATAATTTACAAATAACTGAAACTTTATATCTGATACATTAATATTCTTTTATGCACAGCTGGCTTGAATACTCATAGGCTCGACAATCCATTAACAACTTCAACACTAACCTACCTCTGAGTAGCTTGAGCCCTTTAAGGGGCTTGTTTCTGTTATCTTACATGGGCATCCACAAGTTTAGGATGCTGCATCCTGCTGGGAAGTAGCAGTGAGCTTCACAGCATATGTGTGGAATTTAAATTGTCATCAAACAGAATCTTACGGAATCCTGTTGGAAAGTGGAAACGTACTTCTACTTTTCCATGGTACACATTTCCCTACTTTGGCAATATCTTGAGGACAAGGATACAGTATTTCTAGGCTCAGCTCCTTTGTACACTCAGTCAGATGCCTTTTATTACGATTTGCTGACAAACAATTTGGCATTAGAACAAAACGAGGTAAATGATAGCTCATGTTGGAGTCGAACCGCATGACTTGACATTCTCACCCACAGATGCACTGGATACATTCCCACAGTGGTCTGAAGTGTCCTATCCTTTCCCCTTCCTCATTACTCCGTGCCTTACCCCCACAGGAGAAACTGGACAGCAGCAGCTAACACACTGGGCATGAGCTGGCACCATTTTCATATTGCACGTTTAATCACTGCAATGAGCCAGGAGGAGCCAGGAGGTAAACAATATTACTATTACCACGACAGGATAATGGTCCTCAGAGACACTGGACCCTTAATAGGTGACCCAAGAATATATTTTATTACATTGGCAAGATGTCAAAGCTTTGGAAGGAATTAGAAATGCTAATACTCTCCCTCCTTCCCTCCCTCCCCCCTAAGTGTGTCTGTCTTTCTGTCTGTCTGTCTGCATGCACACTCATGCTTGCATGCGTGCATCTGTAGGCCTGGAAAAACCTTAATTGTGTCACAAGGATGATTCACGTTTTTTTTGAAACAGGATCTCTCACTGGCCTGTAACTCAACAAGTAGACCAGGCTGAGTGACCAGCAAGCAGTGAAATGCAGGGGTCCATTGGTCTCCCCTCCCCCTTCAGCAGGGCTTTCCAATGCATGACACTATACTTTCGTGAGTGTGTGTGTTTTCTGCACACTCAAGTCCTTGTCAAGACCAACTGAGCTATATCCAGGCCCTGATCAGGTTTTAAACAGGAAGATTATTATGGGATATAGGTCAAGGTAATGAGGAGGATACCTCCAATGTGGAAGACGGAGAGATGATAGAGAGAATCAAAAATGCTATATTGCACATAAAAATGGAGGAAAAGGTACAAACCCAGGAACACAGTGAGAGTCTAGGAATGAGAGTCAGGCTTTAGTAAGGTTCTGCTTTGGGGATACAGTTGCTAACTTGTGCTTCCGCTAAAAGAATGCTGGAGTGTTCTCTGGCTCTGTTTCTGCAAAGATACTGATCTCATTCATGAGAAGTCTAGCATTGTGAACTAATTATCTCCCCAAGGCCTCATCTCCTAATACCATCACATTAAGTGCCAAGGTTTTAACATAAATTTGGAAGGATAGGCAAACAATCCACACAGAAAGGAAAATGTGACTCTCAAATACAGTGGATGCCAGAAGGAGTTAGAAAGCCATACCAAAGAAAAGAGACTACATTTGATCAGTATTCTTAATGCATGAGTTCAAATGCCATACTGAATCCTATATTTATGATCAGTATGTTTTAATAAAAGTTTAGAGGTATTAATTGAAAATATTCAGTCAATTAACAATTATATATCTATAAATAATCAAAAAAGAAAGTAATAGCTCCCGTAGGACTGGAGTGGGAGGGCGAAAAGAGTGGGGGGTGGGAGTGGAGGAAGGGGGAGAGAAAAGGGAGGCTGGGAGGAGGCGGAAATTTTTAATAAAAAAAAGTAATAGAATGCATTATGAATGTTTAGCATAACAAGAGAAATAAAAGAGAAAGGGAAACAAATAAAAAATATAAATCAGACTATAAATGTAATTAACAATAGGCTAAATATTTCAATTAAAGGGCGAAGATTGCCAATTATATAATGAACTCAAGCTCTAACTGTGCTTCCTACATGAAAAACAGTTGCAAAGACTTACAAGTAGAACAGAAGCAGAGACAGTTGTATTAACAGCTGACAAAGCAGAGATGTCCGCTGCTGATACAGTGCCCCATGCTCTGGGAAGATTTGACAGTTGTGCTTTATAAACGCCTAAAGAAGAATCTCCCCGATTATAGAGAGCACCAGCAAGATGGCTCAGTGGGTAAGGTTCCTGCTGTCAAGTCTGAGGGCTGGAATTCAGCCCCTGAGACTGTCACGGTGGAGAAGAGAACAAACTTTTACAAGCTGCTCTCTGACCTCCACAGGTTTCTTGTCATGGACTGTACATGACTCCCACTCCCAAATACATAAATGCAGTAACTTTTTTAAAAGTTCACAGAGATGTTAAAAAAGGGGGGGGAGTTTAGAATTAGAGTTAACAGATTCTATACTCCATCCTCGGTAACTAGCAATAAAAATAAAAAGCAGTGTAGATACAGGATACTTAAATAAAAACACCCAAATCCAGCTCCAACTGACGTGTAGAGCACCTTTTACTCAATAGCAAGTCCACACCCTGATGAGGACACTAAGCACATCCAGGATCAACCTAATATGAAACATTTTCAACCCATTGGAATGGGTTTAAAAAGCACTCCATGTATTCTCTAACCATAATAATATAAGTTGGAAATAAATGACATAGGGAGGCCGATGTTAAGTTTATAATTTTAAGTACGTGCGGTTGAAAGGAGGAAGGATCAAAAATCAATAATCTCTGCCCCTGCTTTAAGAAGCTAGGGGAATAAGAACGGCAAATCCAATATAAAAAAAAGCATAGAAATAATAAACCTAGGGTGGAAATCTAATAGGAAAGAAAAAAACAGTAATGAAAATCAATGAAATCAAATGTTGGTTTCTTTAGAAAAACCAACACCACTGAGGGAAGGAAAGTAGAAGAGGCAGAAGCCAAGTAGAGAAAGGCCCTTCATGCTGCTGCAGGACAGTGACCTGCCCACGGAACACTGCAGAGCCCTTCTGGGTGCCCACAATGCCTCTCACTTTGGAACTGGAATGATGCAGATAACCCTTCCCATGCCAGTGTGGGTACAGTCCAACAGCTTAACCAGTGGGGGTCTGAGGAAAGCCCCAGTCTCCTAATACAGACTTTTCGAAGAACCTCGAATGCCATGTGGACCTTTATTTTCCCATGAGTCTCTGCGAGACCACATAGATGACAATATGGTTCATTCTTTTATGGAATCCATATTTGAATCTTCCTGCAGTCATACTGACAGTCTTTCCCTCTTCTCCCTCATGATATGCATCCAGTGATTCATACTAAAATAAGAGCACACTTGGAGAAGGCTTTAATTAATAGCTCTGAGCAGGGTTGGTGGGAGAGGGACAAGCATGACATTTATTGGAATTTCAAATTTCACACGTACTCTGTCCTGACCACAAATATCTTTATGCAGTCATTCTGGGGTGGGGCTTAGATGTCAGTAATTTTAAACAGAGTGTTTCAAAACCCTGAAGGACACCCATCTTTAGAACTGCTGACCTCAAGGATAAAGCATTCTGTAATTTCTGGTATTAGTGACATGGGAAGGGCACCCAGGGCTAGCCAGGAACCCTGAGTCATGTCACAGAGATAGCTGCTCACTGTGGCAAGTCCCTCTCTGCCATCTGATGGTTTTGCAGCAACAGGGGGAGCTTTCAGTATCCACTCTGCCCTGGGAGACAGAGGCATAGTATAGCTAACACTGTACTTTTCCTTCTATAGCCTGTTTGTCCCAGTAAAATTGCTAATATTGATACACAGCCACTTCTCAATAACCTATAACTCAAACAAGCCACATTCTCATCCCTGTGGAGCTATGCTTTAGTTGTGACTCTTCCTCAAAGTCTAGATTTGACAGCAGTGGGGCTGCATTTCTTAGGTATTGCTGATCTTACAGATTTGGGATTCACATAATTTGTATGCAAATCTGTATTTTGTTGTGAAAAAGTTACAAATAGTTGTATGTTTAAGTTATTTAAATTAGATTTCATGAAGTTTGCGTACTAGGTAGTAATTTACTTGGAAGTATTTTAGTTTCCTATAGGATTTGAAGACAGTCAACTGAGCAAAGGTTGTTTTGTTTTTTGATGTATGTTTTGTATGTTTTTTCCTCTTTTTTTCTTTTTGATAATGACACTAGGGACTTGATCCATTGATTTTGTTGGTTTTTTAAAAACTTTTAGAACTCACTGTTATCATTTACTTTGTTTTGATTAATTAATTTGGTGGTCAGTTCTAATCTTATCTGTGTATTCTCATTCATAATTCATATTATTATTATTTCAGTTATTTTTCTTCTTTTCCATTATTTGTGCCCAAAGTCAATAGATGGGGCCTCCATTATCTTTTGGATATTTTGAATGTTTAGGGTTTTTTGTAGATATTTTGAATTTTTGATATATTTCTTCATTCTGAATGCTTTTATGATGGGTGTTTAAGATTTTAAGTTTAAGTAAACAAAACTATGTTTGGAAACACATTTTTGTCCTTTAGTTAGTATAAGCTTCTCTTTTCATTATATTATGATGAGAAAATTATATTTATCTTAACATTTTTAACAGAGATTTTTTTTTCTGTACTAAGAATAAAACCCAGGGCCTCATGTGCACTAGGCAAATAGTCCCCTCTGACTAGTAGTCCAGCTCCTTTGGACTCTTTTATATAACTTAATGTATAATCTTATAAAACTCTGCCTAGGCCTTCCACCATGAACCAGCGAACATGCTTACATATATACATCAGATCCAGCTAAAATACATTGATTAGTCTTTATTATTTTATTTACTTATGCATTTATCCATGCAACCTATGTCTAATTGGTCAGGAATATTTCCCATGTACAGTGCTGTACAGTAAGGAGATCCCTCTTAATACTCAGTTAACATAAAGTGACTTTGAAAAGCCATCCTCACATCCTGGCCTTTCCTTCCATCTCTGGATGAGGTTGTCAAGAGCACACACGTATTTACTAGAGAATTTCAGACAGCATTTTAACTTAACCCCAGTTTGATAAAGGTCAGAGGCCGCTTACCGCCTTGCTTTCTAGAGGTCAAATTCTGCATATGGAATTCTCCACACAATGCCACACTTGTAATAGCAAAACAAAATCTTACTTCATTAACATCTCTCTCTGCAGTGAAATCACATGAAAAATTTAGCAATTCTTTGTTATTTTTTTTAACTGGGCACAATTCAAGAGAGAAAATTGTCAGCCCAGTGTCTTATTTATGTGGGCGAGGCTCTCGTACCCTTTCGTCAAATTCCTTACATTCATAAGGTGCATAGCACTTTCCCCCTCAAAGGATGTTTGTCTACAATCAATCATGTCCTGTTTCCTGTGCAAGTGGACACTAGTATTATGCATGGTGAAGAGATCAAAATATTGAAGGGGCTGTCAGAAAAAAAAATGTTCTGTCCTGATCTCATGCAGTGAAATGTGCAAATTTACAAAAGGAAAAAGAAAACACAGTGGGCTTTTTCTGGAAAAAATGTGGATAGTGTATAGTAAAAAGATCAAATAATTTGTAGCCATTAATAATATAAATATATACTCACATAAAATTAGTAGTTTTGAAGAGACTTAACTCTCTAAAATATGCAGACTACAGCATATAAAGAAAGACATAGCTGCCTATTAAATAGACACAAAGCCTACAGTCGTATTGTAAGAAAACTCCTTTTTTTCAACATATTTTTTATTGATTATTTGGGAATTTCACCTAATATATGTTATAGAGTGTACTTGATTTAATTAAACATGATAGCTAAGTATAAAACACTATTTAAAGCTCAAAGTAAATATGTTCCTATGTTCATTCGGATTACTGTTGCTGTGATGAACCCCATGAAAAAAGCAACTTGGGGAAGAAAGGGTTTATTTGGTTTAAACTTCCACATCATTGTTTATCACTGAAGGAAGTCAGAACAGGAACTCAAGCAGGGCAGGAACCTGGAAGCAGGAACTGAAGCACAGGCCACGGAGGAGCGCTGCTTAGCCACTTGCTCCTCATGGTTTGTCCGCCCTGCTTTCCAACAGAACTCAGGATGGCCAACTCTGGGATGGCACCATTGATAATGGGCTGGGCCCTCCCATATCAATCACCAATTAAGAAAAATACCTTTTCTTTCTTTCTTAAGATGTATTACTTAGAACAGAGCTTTCAAACAATCACATTAGAGTTCTGAGACAACACTTTATTTCCTGTGAGTGTGCTATGCAGAACTGAACGGTAATTCAAGGAAACTATTAACTTTGCATTGGAAGAACAATATTCTCTCAACTAATGATGAATAGCATCAAAAACTGCTTTTTTTCTTTTTTAACTCTTATTGTTTTTATTGAGCTATACATTTTTTCCACTCCCCTTCCTTCTTCTTCTCCCCTTTTTTCCCCTCTCCCGTGACCCCTATGCTCTCAGTTTACTCAGGAGTTCTTGCCAAAGACAGCCTTTGAAGCAGGTCTAGAAAGCACATTGCCTGAATTGTCCACTACACCCAGCTCAAGCACCCATATTTATCATGCATTCCTCACATTCTTATTACACAGAGCCTTAGTTTGGTCACTGTCAACCCCAGTTCTTCCTGCCATGGGTGGCTTTGGGGAAGGATTGCAGAACCTTAAGATTCAAGTCTCAAGAGGCTGAACATAAATAAGGCTATGAAGCCACAGGGCCTCTCATTCATTGTTTGGGGGATGCAAAATCCTAAATCTTGCTTGAGAGGCATTTTGGTGGTATCTTATAAAAGAAACATGAGGCCTGGGAACCATGTGTCTTGGTATTTACTCAAAGGAACTGGAAACATAGACACACACAATAAAACCTGCATGACAATGTTTATTGGTGCCTTATTCATAGCCATCAACACTTAGAAGCAACGAAAGTGTCATTCCATAAATAAATGCGTAACAGCAGCAGCAGGAGATAGCTGTCAATTTTGAAGACATTTAGGATAAACTGAGCTATTATAATCTGTCCTGCAATTTCTAACCTTCTGACAGAACTTGACACAGCTAAACATTAAGAGGAAAACATTTCTCTTAATGTATAGAATGTGGGCTTCAGAGAGAAGTGCAACATTTCTGCTCTTTAGTTCCCAGTGTTTCCCTGAGCCATGCAATTTAATACTTAATGAAGAACTGATCAATGAAACTCTTTATTCCTAGCTAGTACCAGTTCAGAAGAATGGCATGGGAATGACATCTATTATAAAGTGGGGAGCTTGCAGCTGTCTATACCCTGGTTTCAGAGCTGGACTCAGGGCTGGGTCATTTAAGAGAGCAACTTGTGGGAAGCTGAAACCAGACCAAAATGAGTCACGGAGCAAGTTGGAGATAACAGGGTGAATTCATCCAGTGGAAACTGTTTTGATAAGCCTTGTAGAGTCAAAGCGGAGCAGGGAAGGCAGCTTAAGTGAGGGGGAACCAGACTGGAGAAGGTTTATTGTTTTTAGGATAAGGAATGTGAAATTGTTTTTAAAAGGAAGGGGACGAGCCAACAGAAGACGGAGGTCTGAGGTGGAAGAAGAAGATATTATTGAGAATGAAAGTTTACAGAACAGACAGGAAGTGGGTGGGGAGCCAACATGCAAAGAAAAGGGCTTATCTTTGGACACGTGTGAGACAGGGCAACAAGAGAAAGGGGGTTAAGGTTAAGGTCAAAGAGATATGGAAAGGAGCAAATTTGAAGGACGTCCCTTTTGATGGTGTTTCTCTCCTTTAAATCGGAGGGCTGGCCAACTATTAAGAATCAGAGGAGATATGGTTAGGTCAATCAAAGTTAAAATAAAATGATGGCAACTGATACAGAATGGGAAATGATGCTGATAAAAGAGAACTTGACTGTGGAGAAGAGCAGAGGAAGGATACAACCTGGTAAAGTTCTGGTAGCACGGCGCTGAACATTTCCCATCATTTTTTGGGTAGTGCTGTGTTCCAACTCAAAAGTGCTGTTGGGTAATAGGACCTCTTCCTGCATGACCATGAGAGTTTAGTGATGAACTTATTTTAAGAGGATGCCAAGTGCTTCTGAAAGCAACTGAAATTGGAAATAGATCTGTTATCTGGCTGTGCTATTTGCAGCAGGCTCTTGAGCATGCTAAGAAAGCTATCTGAAGCTCGGTTTTGAAAACTATCAAGAGAAGATAGGATTTAACAAGACACGCTGTTCTTTTGATTGCTATACTGCTGTCTTTATTGTTGCTGCAGTCTAGCGGCGAGTCTGCCATCTTACGGGAGGTTTCTAACAGAGTGTACCTTCGAAGCTGGTCTTGAAGCCTGCTACCCCAGCTGACCTTTTCCCAGCACTATACACTGTACCCATCTGGCATTCTCACCTATGTTTTTTAGTCTTCCATTGAGAAGAATTGTAGCCCCGGCTCTTGAAGCACAAAAGGTTTCTGGCACTGCTTGACCACAAGTCAAACAAAGTTTGACAGAAGTGACATTGAATGACCTTTCAGGCAAGAACAAAGGAGAAGACTTGGCTTCCATATTGTCCTATTCTGGAGTCTTGCCCTATGGTGTGACTCGGCATATAGCTTTGAGATTATTGCACTCTGAAAAGTGCCTTATTACCTCACGATATTGGATTGAGCAGAAAAGCTGTGAGACCCCAAGAAGAGAGACGAGGGTTGGATGGCCCCTACCTGCTACATCTCCTTCTTGGAGATACATCTGCTCTGCCACACAACTAATGCGTTCCTAACAAGTACAAATCATGAGAAACAATAACGCCATGATGGATTTAAGATGCTAACTTCATGGAGATTTGTTTTATTGCACCAGTAACTTACTCAATGATTTTTTTTCTAGCCCTTTTCAGATTTCTTTTTCCCCCCCAAAGGTTCCCTTAATCAGCCAATAGATTGCATTTTCTGCCATATTACATTACTAAGAATGGGATATGTAATTTCAGGCATTGGCATTTCCCCCTCTCAAATTTATGACTGGAAATACACTTTCTCTGGTCTGTAGGGTTATAATTCTCACTTCTTTTTTTTTAATCTTCCTTATTTCCAGTTCTTCAGGGAGAAATAAATCTGAATTTCATAAAGGAAAACCACAGCAAAGGGACCATACATTACTTCCTGGGTCACTCCACTGCTAGACTCAGTAACATCTTCTTTTTGTATCAGTTTATTTGAAATTACTTTATTACCTCCAAATCCTTCAGTGGGTCTACAGTTTGGAGATAATCCCAGATTTCTGTGTGTTGCCCACTTCTGTTTACATCATTGCTTTGATTCTTGTGCACACAGCTAATTCTTCACATATTTTATAATATGATTTCTCTTTTCCAGTGTGGTTAATGGCTTTACCATTTACGACAATGTGGTTTTTATTACATTAATTTGCAGTCTTTCCTCTCATGGTCAAACTTCCTCAAACATCTGCTCTCTATGTTTATTTTTGAGCCAAGCTGCTGATGGTAACAATGTTGTTGGAAACCTTCCTCCTCTTTTCTTTGCTCTTTGAAAACAAATTTTAATGAGCCTGCTTTCTTAATTTGCTTAGTACCAAAATAATGAACTATGTCTTACTGTCTTTTGATATTCTAAAATCCATTGTTTTAATTTGTAAATTGGCCCTGGGAAGTGTTTATTAACAAGGAAAAGAAATGAGCCCTTTTTTCTCATTTTCCTTCTGCGATAGCTATGAGCCGTTCTAGAAGTGGTTGGGAGATAAATTTTCACAATGATGGGGACATCCTACAAACACCACACCTCTTTCTCCCAATCTCAACTCTGGCTTCCTTTGTGGGTCTCAGCAGCCATGTGGATTCTTTCCTAGAAGTGCAGCAGACTTTATTCTCAACCCTTAAGTTACAGTGAAGTATGAATGACTGTAAACGGCAGATGCATTGTATATAGCCTGGAGGACTGGACCTCAAGTTTCAGGTATGCCACGTGACCCCCAACCCCAAGCTCCAGCACCATGAAATATATTTTCAAAAGCTTTCTCCACCCACTGAAAGATTTCCAATGACGTATTCATTTCTTTAGCTTTAGTACCACTGGAAAGTAGCATCCGATCTTGGCCTTTACATAGTACTTCAAGACTACCACGGGATCACTGGATCAAATAATTATTTTATTTCAAACTCAAATGTGTGTGTTTCCTGACAGTGTATTTATGTAAGCTCATTTTTACTCAGATTTGGAACTAAGCTGTTTGTAACGAAAGTAAGAGAGTATTTGGTACTCTGAACCAATCTTACCAGAAATGGCAGCACACATGCAATCCCAGCACTCAAGGTTGATGCAGAAGGATCAGGAGATCCTTGGGGATCAAAGGTCCAAACAGAAACCTTAGCTACATGGTGATATCTTGTGCCAATCTCTTCCTCTGTTGCAGACAACCAAATAAGCAGCCAGCAAACCAAAGCAAACACACACCTCCGTGTGTACCTTTTTCCTTCTCAGCCTGTGAGACTCTCTTAATACAGAAAAAAATTTTGCATAACTGATGTGTCAAATCTGGTTGCAGAATTCAAGTGGTAATCTTACACATCCTCTATGAAACCTGGCAGTGAGAGTCAGTAGGGAGGATGAGAAGAGATAGATTTTCATGCTGCATAGCAGTGAGGCCGTTTTATCTATAGCCGGCCGATCCCTGAGATGACCATAGAGAAGCTGTGTCTTTGACGGTAGTCCATTCTTGGAGAGGAAAATGGATGCAAGCGTCACTGCGCATTCATTTGTCCTCTGCTTCTGAGGGTTCTTTCCCCGGTGTGGTGGCGTGCACCTTTATTCTCAGACTTTTGGAAGCATCGACAGGCAGATCTCTTTGAATTCAAATGCGACCTGATCTACGTGGTGAGTTCCAGACAAGCCAATACTTACTGGGATAAATAGTAAGCCCCTGTCTCAAATATATATAAAAGAATTCTGTTCCTCCGGCCTTATTTGAGATGAGTGCTATTTGTGAATAATATATGTACCCTGGTTCAAGTTGCTAAAATGCCCCTGGCTGACATTTTTCCGTGACCTTTTATAAGCCTAGCATAAATGGATGAAAAATAAAACCTCAGTCATCTTGGTACCTATGCATGTAGTGTAAGGGTTTCCAGCACACTATTGAAATGAACTCTATTTTCTCCCTACCATTGATTTGAGGATATTCTAAAGAGGTTGCTGATAATTAGGTGGTTGGTGATAAAAAAAAAAAATTCTTGTTTACTGCACTGAGCATTTGGAGACTCCAGGAAGAAATCTTATAAATATTTCATATGCCATAAGAGCTTAACAAATACTTGTTAACTAAATCCCAATGTATTGTCAACTGTACAAGTCTGCGTCCTCTTCTACCAGCCTCAACTGCATGGCTTCTCTCATCATTTTCTCCTCTGTAATTTGTTGATGATAATAGCTTCTTCCATTAGGGTGAGTTAAATGTGTTAACACAGGCAAAGCTCTTAAGAAAGGGCCACATGTATTAATAGCATGCACTGCCTTTAGTCACCCACTTCTCCCCAGCATGCCCAAAGATAGTGCCCACACTCTGGGCTACACCACTAGGCTATAATTAGAGCAATGCGTCTTAGCCTTGGCTTTATATGGGAAACCTTGGAAGGCTTTTAAAAATGTTCGTGCCTGGATTCCACTTCCTAATGAGTTTGGTATAACTGATGAGGGGTTTCACTTAGCACACAGAGATTTACAAAGCCCCCTGTGTATCCCAAGGTACCAGATTAAAGGTTTGGCTACCAGGAAATCTCCAAGCCATCCTTCAGAGCTACCAATAAGCTTGAGACAATCTCTTCAGACTTAGGATTCCATTTAGAAGAAGCCTATGAAGGTAATACCTTTATCATCTTAATGACTTTAGGCCTATAATAGGACCCTTATAATGCATGGGCTGTTGTATCTGTTTCTGCCGTTTTAGCATTATTTTTGTGTGATACAACCATGAGGGTTTACTATGAATTTCATACACATGCTTTAGAAGTGGTAACTGCAGATTTTCAAACCTCCACAGCAGGAATTACTGCTTTGACTTAATACCAGGGAATGGTGAAGGCTGTCTAAACAGCCATTTGTTTTACTGTGAGAAACCCTGCAGCATGAAGTCGGGCCTGACAAGATGAAAAATGGCTTTGTGATTCATTTTCAGTCCTGGGCTACAAGAAGCACTTCAATCTTTTGAAATGCCCCCCTCTATCCTGTAATAAAGGATCCCAAACATCTGAGCTTGATCCCAGGGTTAAAGATACCATACTTGATATTACCCTTCACAATGCACTAATACTGTGGAAATACACATTACTAAGAAGTCTTAAGTGTGATTAACTGACAGGTTTGAACATCTCATACTCCATTACAGGTTGCTTCCAAAAGTGAAGGGGGAAAGGGGGTGCGTATGCTTCCCACAGACCACTACACATCAGGTGTATCAATGAGCAAGGTATCCATGGATTCTTGGGGGACGTTTCTAAGCATAGACCATTTGATGTGTTAAAGTCTTTTGTTCTTTTAATACATTTTAACACGACTCTCAAGAAATGTTCTGAGTGACTCTGACTCAGAGTCAGGGGATCTGGCCAGTGGAATTTCTCAGCAAGCAGTACTTTCCGAGGTATGCAGAAGCTGTCAGAGCGCAGTCTAAAAGCAGCAAGGAAAAGTCAGGAGGCAAACACATGTCACCCCATTCAGAAAACACCAGCCTGCGCTCACCAGAAGCTTTCTATCAAGAAAGAATGCAAGGCCATTAAGGAACAACAGACCCTCAATGAAATACATAAACAGTCGTGTCAGGTCTACGAGAATAGTCTCTCTGAAAGGCTTTCTGGTTGCTTTCACTAAAGAGGAGGAGCCCTCAACTTTCAGAAGACTGATCCAGCCTCAGATTTCATTTTTAGTCAGAGTTAAAAATGGAGTTAATTCACCCAACAAATATTCCTTGATGCAAAAAGACTTTTTTGGAGACTACGCAAGTGTGAGTAGATGTGTGCGCGTGTGTGTGTGTGCGCGCGCGCATACATAGAGGCCAGAAGAGGGCTTTGGCAGCCCTGGGTCTAGTTACTGAGCCACCCACTGTACTTACTGGGAACTAAACTCAAGTCCTTTAGAAGAACACCAAGCACTATATATATATATATATATATATATATATATATATATATATATATATATATGACTCTTTTCTCATGTATTATATCCAAACTAGTGTTTTCCCTCCCTCCACTTTTTCCCCACCTCCCCTCCAGATCAACTCCCTTTCTTACTCTCATTAGAAAAGAACAGACTTCTAGGAGAGAGTAACCAAATGACACAGTATAATAAGACGAAGCAAGAACTTTCATATTGAAGTTGGACATGGCAAACCAACAGGATGAAAAGAGTTCCAAAAGCAGGTACAGGAATCAGAGACCCACTCTCTTTCATAGTCAGGAGTTTCATTGAAAATACTAAGCTAATATCTATAATATATATACAGATGGCCTGGGGAAGACCCATGTAGACCCTATGCCTGCTGCTTCAGTCTCTGTGAGCTCATACGTGCCTTGTTTAGTTGATGCAGAGAACCATGCTCTTCTGGTATCCTCCATTCCCTCTGGCCCTTACAATCTTTCTGCCTCCTCTTCCATGGGATTCCATGAGCTCAGAGGGATGGAATTTGATGGAGATCTCCAACTTAGACTTTCTCTCCACATAATGTCCATCTGTGGGTTTCTGCATCTGTTCCCATCTGATGCCAGATAAAGCCTCTCTTATGATGACAAGATAAAGCACTGATCTGTGAGTATAGCGGAATATCCTTAGGAGTCAGTTTTGTTGGTTGGGTGGTTGGTTGGTTGAGACCAGTTGTGTTTGGTTTTACCCAACTCTCTGGGTTATCTAGTCTCTGGTTCTTGGTTACTCAAGAAGTGTTGACTACAAGTTCCTTCTTGTAGAGTGGGAATTAAGTCAAATCAGACATTGTTTGGCTACTTCCATGAGTTCTTTGTTACACTGCCCTAACTAACTTTGCAGGCAGGACGGATTGTAGGTCAAAGGTTTTATGGCTGGGTTGGTATCCACACTTCTCTTTCAGTAGCCTGAATACAGAGAATCTTCCCACACCAAAGATTAGAACATAAGGGTGAAGACTCCATTTAGGCACCTACTCAGCTTCTTCATGTTCAGTGAATTGTGTGGATACTGTACTTAGCAATAGGGCCCCACTGTCAGTTTGCAGAGAGCAACCTTCTGTCTTAGCATCATCCTGGGTTGTTTGGAGATTTCCATGAGACCCCTTGGCCAACATCTCAATTGAATGCAACCCAGTCCTGCTATTGAAAGTCTTGCCTGGCTACAAGAGATAGTCAGTTGAGTCTTCCTGTCCCCCATTCCTATGAATCTTCATTAGAATCACCTACATAGGTTACAGGAAGTCTCCACTGCACCAGGTTCCCACACCACTCCCCCAACTCCAGCCATCTTTCTCCACACTCTCCCTCCTTTCTACCCCCTCCTTATCTTTCCCACTCCTGTCCCCACCCATCTCCACTCCACCTGTAAAATCTATACTATTCTCCTTCCCGGAAAGATCCTTGTGCCCCCTGCCACTGCCACCAGACCCCCTCCACTTTACCTAACCTCACTTATTCTACAGCTTATAGCCTGGTTATCAATTACATAGCAGCAAATAATTATTTATAAATAAATTCATACTGCATTTGTCTTTCTGCATCTGGTTTACCTCATTCAGCATGATTTTTTTCTAGTTCCATCCATTTGCCTGCAAATTTCATGATGTCGTTTTCTAATAACTGAGGAATAGTCCATTGTGCAAATGTACCACATTTTGTTTATCTTGTTTTCTGTTGAGGGACAACCAGGTTGTTTCCGATTCCTGGTTATTATGAATAAAGCCTCTGTGAACATAGCTGAGCAAGTTCCCTTGTGGTGGAATGGAGCATTCTTTGGGAATATACTCAAGAGGGGTGTAGCTGGGTCTTGAGGTAAATCGATTCCTAACTTTCTAACTGCCATATTGATTTCCATAGTAGTTGAACAAGTTTGCACTTCCACCAGCAATGGAGGAATGCTCC
This sequence comes from Microtus pennsylvanicus, assembly GCF_037038515.1. Classification (NCBI taxonomy): domain Eukaryota; kingdom Metazoa; phylum Chordata; class Mammalia; order Rodentia; family Cricetidae; genus Microtus; species Microtus pennsylvanicus. The sequence goes on along the minus strand of NC_134594.1, from coordinate 43,917,312 downwards.
CCTTTCTCTACATCCTCTCCAACAGGAGCATTTACTTTGTCGTTTTAACCTTAGCCATTCTGACAAGTGTTAAGTGGAATCTCAAAGTACTTTTGATTTGCATTTCCCTGATTGCTAAGGATATTTCTTTAAGTGTTTCTCAGTTATTTGGGAATTCTGCATCCCATTTTTAATAGGAGTATTTGGGGTTTTTTGGAAGGCACCATTTTCAACAAACAGTTCTGGTAAAATTCTTTATCTGTTTGTAGACTAATGCAAAGAGATCCATATTAATCACTGAGGACAAAACTCAAGTCCAAGTGGGTCAAATACCTCAACATAAAAACAGACACACTGAGCCTAACAGAATGGAAAGCGGGGTAGCTTTGAACGAGTTGTTACAGGAGACACCTTCCTGAACAGAACACCAGTAACACAGACACTAAGATCCACAACTGATAAATGAGACTGCATGGATCTGAACAGCTTCTGTAAGGCAAACGACACCACCAACTGAACAGAACTAGAGTCTACAGAATGGGAAAAGATTTTCATCAACGCCACATGTGATAGAGAATTGATACCCAAAATATATAAAGAATTTTTAATTTCTGTAATAAAAATATGTCATTCTTCCAAGTAGGAAAAAAAGGAATTTTCCCACATATCACAATAGATAAAAACTTTTCCCTGTTGTGTTTATACAAATGTATTCCAAAGTAGCTGACCTACTTAAGGGGCTAATTTGTTTCAGAAAAACAAGCATGCGTAGTATATTTGGCATAAAGAAATAACTTGAGAAAGAAATACAAATTATAATTGGGGTACCAAACTTCAAATAAGCACATACACTACAACAGAACCATTATCCACGGAACAGTCCTGTGCTATGCTTATGAGATTAATACATAAAATAGTGAAGCTAATGACAAAGCATTGCTCTTGATAAGTCTGGGGGGGGGGGGAGATGAAGGAAGAGCCCGTCTGTGGTGTACCAGGATCAAAAGCATGAATGTCTGAGCTTCAACACCCAGATCCACATAAAATGTTACATGTAGTAGTAAATGACTGCAACCCAATGCTGCAGGAAGCAGAGACAGGCAGATTCCTGGCATTCATTATCGAGCAAGTCAGGAAGAATCAATACTCGCCAGGGTGGATGAGCAACCCCATCTCAGCCAATAAACTGAACAGCAGTGGAGGAAGACAGGTGGCTGATCTCGGCCTCCACATCCATGTGCACACGTGTACATGCACATCACATCACATGGGATAACAGTTTCAGGGGAGAGCGTCATTGGCAGAGGTGACATAAGGGACTCTTTTCAGTACATGATGAACATGAAGATGACCATCATTGCTGCACTTGGTGTGTGGAAACACTCATGCAGAGATATGCCCTGAGTGTGGACACAGCATTATGCCAATCATAAAAGTTGGAAGCATCTTGTGGCCATTTTGAGGAAAACCCAGCACACATGTTAAAACCTGTTGAAGAAGGTCCCCTTGATGGTTCCCAGCCTGGCTAGCTAGACCCAAAATAATCACACAGAAACTGCATTTAAATCACTGCTTAGCCCATTAGCTCTAGCTTCTTATTGGCTAACTCTTACATATTAATTTAACCCATCTCTATTAATCTGTGCATTGCAGTGAGGCTGTGGCTTACTAGGTAAAATTCCCAGTGTCTGTCTCTGGTGGCTCCATGGCTGCTCCCTGACTCTGCCTTCTTCCTCCCAGCATTCAGTTTAGTTCTCCGCACCTAACTCTGTTTTACCCTATCAGGCCAAGCCAGTTTCTTAACCAGTAAAAGCAAGACATAGACAAAAGGACTTCCCACACCAAAAACCATAGCATGAACCAGCAATATGCAAACACTGACCATGAAATACAAAGCTGAGAAACACTATAACACTATTAATCTGACTTTAAGGACACATAAACAATATTTTAAAAACATTACTATTTTGTGTGTGTGTGCGCATGTTGTGTGCAAGTTGGTACATGTGCTCCATGGTGAAAGTGTGCAGACTAGAGAGCAACTTTTAGGAGTGAGTTATTTCTTTATCTCCATTTATGGCTTGGATTCAGTTCATCAAGGATATGTAAGAAGTATATCCAAGGTAAAAATTACTAGACATTAAAGCTGTATACACGGCAAAAGAGGAGAAAGGAGAAAGGGATCAAGGATGAAGAAAAAGAAACTAATAAAGAGCAACAGCTAAAGCAGCGTCTAAGACAATCCTATGACATTATGACACATACATAGTAACATAATAACATAGCCTTTGTGTTTAAAACCTACCTCCAACACACACACACACACACACACACACACACACAACTATTTCTTTGAATTGCCAGTAGCCATCTCAGAAGCTGAATTACCTGCAAGAACGAGAAATAGAAACATTTATGGCATTTGTTTAAATGGACTTTGGCACTAGTGGAATAGATGGAAAATCCTGTGGCTTTAGATGTAGATGTGTAGATGCAGCGCCTTCATGAGTGCCTGTACTTCAGTTCTACTGTGGTAAAAAAAAAACTTTGGGGAGGAAAGCTTGCCTTTGTCTACCCTTCCAGGGGTCAGACATGGAAGGTATGGCAGTGAGACTCGGAAGCTTTGTATCCATACCCAGGAAGCAAAAAGAGAATGGAGAGCCAGGCTGTGACCCTCAAAACTCCCAGGGAAGCAGTTCCTCCAGCAAGCCTCCACCTTCCAAAAGTTACGTACCAAAGCAGCCACCATCTGGGGACCAAGTATTCAAACACATGAGTCTATGAAAGACATTTCATATTCAAGCCGCACAAACACTTTAATTTTGTTCAGCAATTAGAAGAAAAGCTACGCCTTTACCAGGTCAGGGTTTCATTTAAAAGTCATGATAATTAGCAAGATGTTGCCTTTAAAGACACACCACAGCATCTCCAGATTCTGAGCAGCTCAAAAGATTCCCCATGACAACGCCCAGAGCACAGAGGGGCAGAGGAGACAGGCAGCTCAGCAGCGTGAAGACCAACTCCTATTACTGTCTCTCCCTGAAGTATTTGCATTCAGATATTCGCTTTCATCTCAAAAGCCATTCACTTCAGCTGTCCCTGATCTGTCATTACCCATAGCTCCCTGCTACACTCTTCAACCTCCATCAATTTGCACTCAAAACACTCTAAATGTTTAAATTGGGGACAATGTCGTTCCTAAGTCTCTCAATATGCCTCACATAAGGGGCTGTTTCTATCTTCTGACAATCTTGCAGAAACATAAGTACTGCTGATATTTCTAGAGCTAAAGCTATAATCGGGACAGCCATCAGAGGCGACCTTTATCAGGAGTTACACACTGTGACCTCACCATCATGAGAATAAGGATGCTCCCATTGTCCTATGAGGGAAGCATATACGAATAGAAACGTATAGGAAAAGGAAGTTTGAGACCATCACATATGCAGGTTTATATTTTCTCAGCTGGAGCTGACAGATCAGTACACTTACAAGGAAGACAAGCTAAATTAAAGTGAAAAAAATAAATGGGTTTTTTTCTAACTCCTAAAAATGTTAATAAAGAAATTCAAGTATTTTCTTTCTTACTTGTTCAGGAGGAAATTTCTTAACATGGATAGTAAACATTAGGGTGTTTTTACGCCATTGACAGAACTTGAGCTGATGATACCTTTAGCGTCAACACTACTTTCGAAACCTACTTCCATGTGCTCTTCACTGGGCCCTGCATACATCCTGGAATGCTTCCATCAGTTGGATACCAAGTATTAAACACGTGAGCTTGTGGGTTGCCTATCCAACCCGTGACAGACTCCAGTAGAATCATATTTACTGGAACAGAAGTAAAACCACATCCTGTGGGTAATCATTTTCCTGCTCTGACCACTTTTATCTACTTGCTATAAACCACATTTATCTGCTTGCTAAATCTACATCGTAGATTTTATGAAAAAGGAAGAAAATTCTTTTTAAAGCCCAGGTCTCAACGGTTTGCCTCTCGAGAGTGATTTGTCCTTGATTTACAAGAGGAAAGGGCCCAACTGATATTGCCAGTTTATGACTTGGCTCCTATATATTAACCCTCCTCTTCCATATGTGTTATAAATACTGCCTACAATCGATGGATTGTATTTTTATTTAATAAACTATTCTGTGACACATTATGGAAGATTTCATGAAGAAAATCAAACTGTCAAAGAAAAAAGTCCATAGAATCTCTAAGTTAAGAATAGTAGAATGTGCTCAAAATAGTTGAGGGGGATTTGAAAGACAGCAAAGCTTTTGACATGGTTGAAGACATAATTTGTTAACAAAAACATTGAGCTAGATTTAATTTGTACATTTAATTAGACAAATTAAATAGCCTACAGAATAAATGGTGAGTGAATGTTTAAATAAACCACACTTAGTCTTTAATAACTAATAATTGGTGCAGAAAATGCAACATCCTTGACTTGCTTTTCTTACAGCCGATTTAACGTTTCAGGGAAAAATAAATCTAATAGGCCATGAGTAGAAAAATTCCTTAAACCATTTCCATTATTCAAGAAAAAGAAACAGCAAGCAAATCAAATAAATACATGAAGTTTCAACATTCATGCTCTGTGTTGTGTAGGGATCATTATATGCACTGATAAATTTTATAAAGGACAGTCTATATTCTGCTCCACTCCAAAATAGTTGATTAGCTGTTGCATTTGTATAACATGATATTTCCAAGTGGCTTTAGCAGTGTTAGTGCATTTTATCCTTCTAGACTCTTGGAAGTCATTATAGTGGGGGGTCACATATCCATTCTGCAGTGATAAAGCCCATCTCTCAGGGGCCAGATTATGCCAACAAAAATCAGAAAGTTAGTTAATTATGGAATCTAAGTTAATAAATGTTCTTCCTGCCCTATTCCATTTACAATCTATTAAACTCCATTGCAGTCACTTTTCTTAGATATGCATACCGTACATGTACATGTAAACATGTTCACATATAAATGTAGATGTAAACAGAGTGAATTAAGGTGTGGCTCTAGGCTGGGAAGGCAACTCAGTTCAGAAGAGCTAGATTAGGACAGGGCCTGCAAAGGCCAAGAGTTGAAACTACAGAGCTCAAGCACTGGCTGTTTGGTTCTTTGAGATGGAAAAAAATCCCCAAGTGGCCTGGGATTAGCAGTGATCCTCCTGCCTCTGCTTCCTAAGTGTTAAGATTCCAGACCTGCACTGAAGTTCTTGGTTTGAGCACAGAGTTTTAAAAGGCTGTTTATTTAACAACAATGTTAAGGAGAGAGTAAATAGGGTCTGGTTCTTGAAAATAGGGGTGGAAAGAATGAGACTAGCATATGGCAGGAAACTGGGGACAAAGTACTCAGGTACGCAGCGAGAGCTAGAAAGAGTGTGTCGATTCCCCAGAAGGGCAATTGCTAAGTATATGCCCTGCCACCCTTCCTAAAGGTGTGGGGCTTTAAGCTCACAGTGAGAGGAAACAGGCTTGCAGTTCCGACTGACTTTTAGAGGAAGGAGTTGAGCTGCACCGACAGACACACCACTCAGCCTGATTGGTTTTGTGCTGACAAAAGGCAAGGCAGGTTGTCATTGCTTGGAATTTATGACTATTAGGAGAGAACTAGGGCAATGCTCAAAGAAAGAATAATGTTTACTAATGACATTATCAGTCCTCTATGAAAAATCCTACCTTCAAGTATCCCAATCTAGAAAACGCTCATGTGCTGGTGGTTGCCTAGATGCAAGCTTTTCTAATTTATTAACACAGCAAACTTTTAAAATACTCATCTTTAAAAGGGCACTTTGAGCAAACACAAGTCTTATTCTCAATTGCTACCTATCTTTTGCATCCTATACCATTTCATCTTTACAACAACCTTCCAATAATATTATGAAGATGCTCGTGTTATAGAGGAGGAAATTGGACTGAAAACAGACTAAGGGATTTCAAGGATTCAAACTCAAGTTTGTCATCAGCCCAAGCTCAAGGTCTTGTGCACACCGCCTTGGGTGACATTTGTTTAGAATGTCTGTGCTTAGACAGAAAACTAACAGTACAAGTGCTATACCATGGAGAGTAGCAGCAGCTGCTTTCTGAGTAATGGAGGGTGATTGTGTATCTCACAGCCATCCCTGGGAGGGGCAGATAAAGAAGGTTCAGGGTGCAATTAAGGACAAATAATATTTGTGTTCTTCAGCTTAGTTGTATGATTATCGTGGACATGAATTAGCTTATCATCTTTAAAGAACTAAAGGAGAGAGTTTTGAATGTTTCCAATAAAAAATGTTTGAATTAATAAATCGATTGCTTGGATCAGATTATTGAACTCAGTAATATATTGAAATATCACATGCCTACCCTGTGGCACAGCTCAGACATAGATGCTAGCACTTGTCTTGTCTCTATGATGCCATGGGTTCTATTCCCAGCATCACAGAAACTAGCTATGGCAGTCCATGCCTGTAATCTCAGCACTCAGCAGTCAGGAGGATCAGTAGTTCAAGGCCAGCCATAGCTATATAATGAATTTGAGGATAACTTGATGTATGTGAGTTAGACCTGGCCTCAAATAAAAAGCAAACACATTAGTAAAAATATTACCTATCCAAACCATGTGTACAATTACTATTTGTCATTTTAAAGAATATATTAATAAAAATAATTGTGATTAACAGAGGAGTGCAGAAATATATGTGTGTATGTGTTTAATCTTCAAAACTAACAAACATTCAGACTGATGGGAGAAGTTGAGGCATTTACCATAGGGAAGTGTGAACAGGCGGTAAATAGTGCCACAGAAGCCTTAAAGAAGGTTTAGCAATGGAAGATAGGTCAGTCTGATGAAAACACAGTAACGGAGATGCGTCCACCACCACCCATGAACATGATAATGAGATGTTTATAAAGAAGTATAGTCAAGGATCCATGTCAAAAGGAAGACGCTGGGTCCTACAACAGAGAACATATTGACGACCCAGCCAATAACAAGTTCCTGTTAGAGAAGATGAAAGGGGAAGAGTGGAGAGGCGCTGGGCTAGGTAATGATTATATCTAGGATAAAAAGTTACATATTTTAACATTATAATCATGATTGACTATTCCAGAGCCTGAAAGCTTGGTACCCAGGCTTGAGGATTCAGAGAGGAAAAGATGGCAAGGTTCTGAAGACGGGAGATCCATCCATTCATGCAGTATAAGCTCATTGTCTATTGCCAGCTAAGAGAGGCCACCATAGTCCCAGAGGACCACATTTATCCTTGCAGTAAAAAGAGAGATGACCTTGGCTATTTTTAACTCAGTGTCTCTCCATTCTGCTGGGATTCTCCCTATGATTTCATGGCTCAGCCAAGTAGTGACGAGGCTTCAGTGCTTGAATTCTGCCCTCATGTACTAAAAGTGACTGCACAGATGGGAGGGAGCCAAGGCACAAAACCACCAAGAATTCCACAAAAGCTGTCTTTTCCAGTTAAACACAATGGTTCTCACCACCATTCAAACATGGCATTCCAATGTTCACACGCCTGTTCACTAGAAACCAAAGGAAAACATTCCACTGTGTGCAGCAGGAAGTTATAGGTTGAGGAAAGAATTTTAGCACAATGGAGATCTGACCTTCACAAAAATATGTGTTAGGAGACTGCCCTGGGGGGAAAGAGGCAGAAGTTGAACCAAGCCCAGGAGGCTTTAGCTTGCTTGCCCTCTAGGATTAATTAGGAAGACATCTTTATGCATCTGGCCATCAAGGTCCTGCATGCAAACAGGAAAAATGAAGCAGTCATAAAAGCCACCACCCCACCACCTCGTCTATACAGGATACTTATTTTCTCCACATCGTTCTCTCTTGTCATATTGTTCCCTCAACTCTCTGCGTGGATGGCTCAGCAATACCTTAGTCCATCAAGTTCATGACAAAACCATTCATCTTTGCTCCCAAACCATCCTTTCTGTTTCCCAGCTCAGAAACTTGCAGAAATGTCTGCCAAGGCTGTAGAATCCACAAGCATCAAGTTCATGGTCCTGACCTCATCCACACCTGCGCTCTTGAGTCGAGTCCCTCTCTGCCACAGGAAACACAATCACTACATGTTTATTTGGGGGACTATTACCCCACACCCTTGTCTTGCTGCCAAAACGACATGGAGAATGGGATTCTGAGGACAGCCGTTTCCCTATCCCATCTCTCTTGTATGTGACTGAAAAACGGTTGCCTTGTCTTCTGAGCGAGAAATATCCTATCAACAAAAAGATGCTTCTCCACAGTCCCTCACTCCCAAATCCTTCCCTTCTATTCTTCTTGTTTGACCCGAGACAGACTTTCCAGACTTCCTACTGAGCAATTATCAAAGCCAGTCACTTTGTCTCCCCAAGTCTTTGTGCCTCTGCTTCAACGCCACCCTCACAGGGCTGCCACAGCCCGTCTCCTGAGGCAACATTTCTGCTCTTTCTTCTGTCTGAATCTCACTGATTCCTTCTGGCTCACAGCCCTATTTCCTTGGAAACTTAGGTTCAGCTCATGTTGGGAAGTTTGAAAAGGTTAGGAAAGAAGAAATAGAAGAAGACCAAGGGTAGAAACACTTCAAATTTACGAAAACATTTTGGCTTGTTATTTGGTACCAGGTGCCAATTGTGTTTTGTGAACTGAATATAGAAAGCAATGAGGAAATTCAAGTGTGTGTGGTGTGTGGGTGTGTGTGCTTGTGTGTGTGTGTATTTTCAAAAACAAAGAAAGGATAAATCACAAACTAATATAGTGAGTTATACATTGGGAGTCAATGTAGATGTGATCATCTAATACATAGCTCTCTAGAATTTTGCATCTATAGTGTGATTATATAAAATTCTTATCCTTAGAAAACATAAGCTATAAAATAAACATGCCAACGAGTATGACTTCTACAACCTACTGTCAAATGATTCAGATAAAATAACCATGTGTGTGTGTCTGTGTGTGTCTGTGTATTAGGGGAGAGACGCAGACAGTTACAGAGAGAGAATAAAATAAAATCAATTTGTCACGAGTTAGAAGTTATCACTTGAAGGTAAAGAGTCATTTTCTTTTCCCTAATCGAACATCCATCACTTCTCAAAGCTCTGGATGAGCCAGAAGCCTTGCTCCTCATTCCTAATCTCTGCTTCTGGTCGCTGATAGGTTTAAAGCCCTGAAGATTTGCTGCTAATTGTGCCCTAGGGAAGACTGGTGGTGTTTGACTGGAATCCTCCATCTTCTGCCATGAGTTTGGAGTGCTGTTGAGCAAGCAGCTCCACACAGTTCCTCTTGGGTTGGAGTATTGCTCTTGTGTTGTTACTATGATGAGCATTCATTGGGTGCTGACGTGCATGTTCTTGTGAAATAGACATTTTAAATTTCTTCATCTGCGGAACTGTTGAGAAACCAGTAGATTAATCTCTAAGGTCCTTTCTCCTACCAAAATTCCTCTGTCATATTGTACTTCCTTGACCTTCATAATATAGAAATTCAATGATCCGGCCACACATTCCACAAACACTTGGGAGAGAAAAACTTTATTTGTTCATGACGACATGAAGTTAAGCCTCTTGTCAAGCTCATGCCTTTCTGCCTAACATTTCTTAGTTGAGCCTAGAATTAGAAGAAGCTTATTATAACAAGAATTCTAAAAATACTAAGCCCATGCCTGAGATGGCTCACATTCTTCCAAGTAGAAGGGCATTGCTGAAATAATTGCAATGTTGCCAGACGAACGCCTTCGGTTTCCTCATTTCTTGAGCCTGCTGTCTGCTCCAGGAATTCGGGGTTGCTGGCAGGATTGCTGGCCTGCTCGGTTAGCGTGTGCTGCCGTCCTAGGTTCGGAAAGAGTCACTGCTCTCTCTCCAGAGGCCACAGGGCTGTGTGCTTTGTATGTGACTGGATACACATTGGGAACTATTTTCTATTCTTGTTCTGCCCTGAGGAGACTTTGAAAAGGACTGAACCTAACGCAGATGGAAGCTGCCGCTGTGAGCTGACATGTGACAGACATGGGCTCTTGGTGGAGTTCTCAGGACTGGAGGCTTTAGATGACAGAATGTCACAGATCTCACCTCCAAACGCAGCAAGACCGCAGGGAAGGAAGCAGCTTCTGGGATGGCATCCGCTACTCTCAGGAATACCAAGTCCTGGTGACATATCAAAAGCAGTTTGTTATCTTATAAGAAAAAGAGATTAAATTTGTGTCATACTTAATTCACTTGATATGTATGCTTTACATCCTTATCATATAGTGGGTACCGTGATCCACAAGTCAAACCTCTAATCTCTGGAAATTAGATGACAAGGAAAAATTCACTTCTAAAATTTACTAAAAATTTAAAGATAGCTATTAGTTTAGACACAAAATTTTACGTGATCTTTTCCAATTGAAGGAGGTATATACATAAAACTAATCTTAAAATATATTGAAATTCCTTCTTCCTAGGCCACGCTCTTAGTATTTTCACTTATTTTATAATCTATCTTAGTTCTGTACAAAGCTTCTGTGTTCAAAATGGCACATGTTGTTGGGCAGAGCATATTTTTCCTTTTGTCTGTGACATTCATCCAATTTCAAGTTTTTAAGACTCAGACAAACAGTGGGTGTCAACAACATTGTTCATCCTCCCACTCAGGCATTCAAGAGAGGTATTCATCATGGAATAGGAAAAAGTTGATGCCATTAAAACTGGCTTTTCCTAAACAATATTGTCACTGTCTAAATGCCACGGTCTGGTCAACACTGGAAAAGTTTCCATGGTTTCAAGCCTTGTAATTTTTCCACCAATCAGCAGGCTTTACCATCTAAAACATTCTCTTTCTAAATCTTCCCAGGAAAGCATGTCTTAGAAGGGAAAGATGCTGTTCTTTTACAAGCATCACTTAACAAAACTGTGTTTTACTGGGATTGATATTGGTGTTTTCTGTGTAAGCTTTGCACATCTACACATGTGTGTATTATATAAACGCATACAGAGAAGCCGATTCGAACACTGGGTTTCTTTGCACATCTATACATGTGTGTATTATATAAACGCATACAGAGAAGCCGATTCGAACACTGGGTTTCTTTTTAGCCATGGAAATGGTTATTAGTCCAAGGTTTTAGAAGTTCAGAATATTTCTCTTCAAAAGAGCAAATGGTACTGAGAATAAGGAAATGTGGTCTCTACTTTTTGTATTTCATTCTTTTATCTAAGAACTGCAAGTAACCTTTGAACCATACTGCTGTTGTACCTTAAAGAAAAATTGCCTAAAAACGAGTATTTAATCCATTTTTTAAAAATCTCTTTTTGAAGAAAAAGTTCAATGTTTCTGATTAGAAAGTATGGATCTTCTCTGAGAAATATGATGGTCCATTTTCTTTGATAAAATCTGGAAAAATGCAATTGCAAGTGTGATATGCATGCCCTATTGGCATCGGAAGAATGCATGCTTGTCTTCCCTTTGCTTTTCTTGACTTATTTCAGAAATTGTGATGTCTTTTCTGTTAATGTAGCTATTATTTCTAAAGGATATAGAAAATCCAAATAAAGTGCTCTTGAAAGTACTTCATAGTCATATTAAAGGCATATAAAATCCGTGCCACTTGCAGAATGAAAGATTAGCTTTGATATTTTTTAGATTTGCTTGATTTTTATGCATATGTGTCTTGCATGTATGTATATAGGTGCACCGTGTGTATGTATGATGCCCACCTAGATCAGAAAAGAAGATGGATCCCCTAGAACTGGAGTGTGGATGGCTGTGAGCCACCTTGAGGGTCTGGAAATTGAAGCTGGGACCTCTACAAGAACAAGTGCTCTTAACTGCTGAGCCATCTCTCCAACCCCAAGACTAAAGTTTTATTTTCTACAAGAGCCAAGGGCAATGTTTCACTGATTTTTCCACACACGCACACACAAACACACACACACACACACTATATATATATATATAAATGTTATACCCTTTCTAGTATTATTTGGAATATCAAAATGTTATCACTCACACACGAAAGGACATACAACTTTCTGACTTGAACTCTGTTCTAGTTAGGTCATTTGCAATTGTTGTGATAAAATGCCATGACTAAAATCAATTTGAGGAGTTTACTGGCTTAAACATCCATCATAGTCCATCATGAATGGAAGTCGGAGCAAGAACTCAGGCAGGAATACAGAGGCAGGAGCAGAAACAGAACAAGTCCTGAGCTCTGCTTCCTAGCTCAGTCCTCATGCCTGCTCAGTCGGCTCAGTCTGCCTGGGGATGGCACCACCCACAGTGAGCTGGGCCCTTCCACGCTAACCATCAATCATGAAAATGCCCCCACAGGCCTGCCTACTGACCTGCCTAATGGAGGCATTCTCTCAGTTAGTTTGCTCTGCCCAGATGACTTTAGCTCTTGTCAACTTCACAAGGAAAAAAAAAAAGACAGACTCTGGTTGCTAAGGAAATATGGTCAATAATAACCAATCAGGATCTCATGAAATTAAAAAGCTTTTGTCCAGCAAAGGAAACTCTCAATCAAGTGAAGAGACACTACAGAATGGGAGAAAAATTTAATCTGAAAAAAAAAATGGTACCTAAAACCTAGAAAGAAGGCAAAAAACTAAACATCAAGGAAACAACCAATCAAAAGTGGGCCATGGCTCTGAATGGAGAGTTCCCAAAAGGAGAAGTACTAATAGCTGGTAAACAAATTCAAAGTGTTCACCACCGGTGGCTAGTCAACAGGCAAATGCAAATTAAAACTACCCTGAGAATCCATCTGTGCCACACAGAAATCCCTCTAGATGCTTAGACGCAAGATTCCGTCTTTCCCCGGACTGTGTGGCTGTCACAAAGAAATGAAACGACAACAAATGATGCCCTGCTGGTGGGGATGGGGATTGGTGTAAACAGTGTGGGTATCACTGTGGAGTTCCTACAGATGAGCCACATCGTGGCCTAGCTACACACTCCAGGGCGGTACCCAAGGGCTCTACACTGGGGCATATCCATAGTCATCGCTGCTGATGGTGGGAAATGGAAAGTGCCTAGGTGCTCCTCAACCGAGGAGTGGACAGTGGACGTGCGTATACAATAGGGCTTTATTTAATTGTAGATAAAAATGAAATTATGAAATTTACAAGCAAATAGATGGAGCTGAAAAAATTAAACCAGTAAGACAAACACTGTGCCCTTAGCTTTGGCTCTTTAGCCTGCTGTGTTTAAACTGGAGAACGGTAAGTCAGGAACTAGAAAAAGGCCATTGTGTGGGGAAAATCTCGAGGGCGGGATGGTAAAACAGGCACTAGGAAAGCAGGAAAGGGTGTGGATATATGGTTTGCATGCTGTTTGGCTCTGTGCTTTGTTCAGTAGGAGAGTATTTTCAGTTCCTGCCAGTATCTTAGGAAAATTTTATTCTTCCCCCGATCTTTTGAAAAAATACTAAAGGAAAAAAAAAGAAAAAAGTAGGGAGATTTCCAAGAAGGGATGAGACAGCTCCTCCCCTCACCCCGCTTTGAGGATGTGCAATCTCTACTCCTCTTGCTGTTGTGACAAACTGTGAGGCTTAAAACAAAGGGATTTCATTTTTATAGTTAGATAGGTCAGAAGTCTGACCGGGGTCACCGAGGGATAAAATGAAGAGACAGCACAGATGCATTCCTTTCTGTAAGTTTTAAAAACGTATCTGTTTCCTGGCTATTTCAAGCTTCTCAAAGCTACCCACATTCCTTGGCCCCTGGTCCCTTTACTCCACCTTCCAACAGCTTTTGCTCCCAAGGCTATTTCACTGAGGTTGCTTCTCACCACAGCGGGGAAGAATCCCCTGATTTATGCTCCTGCGTGATTAGATTCTACTCATGAAGAATCTTACACACCTCCCAGACCCCTTTGGTCATATAAGGTGACTTATCTTCACAGGGTGTTGGATTCGAATGTGAGAGTCTTCAGGAGGGCAATGTTCTGTTTACATAACTGACATCTTGTGGCTTAAGTATTACTGTTCTGTTCGCTTTGAAACAAGAATGATTTGCACAGAAATTCTTTTAAAAGCGTCCAGTCAAGGGCAAGGTTTTAAGGAAAGAAATTCGTCAGGGTTTTGTTGTTGTTGTTGTTGTTGTTGTTGCACAGTTGGAAAAGCGGCCACTGAAGAGGCTGCTTTCTGTGCACGGTTCTCTCTAGAAGCTCATCCCTCTTTATTTAATATGCAGAGGCCTGCATGATTCAAAGTGGCACCATGTGCTCTTCATTGTTACTCCCAAAAGTCTTCTCTTGCTGTTATTATGTTGGTTGGTATTGTTTCTCAAACAAATTTCAGAAGTAATTGTACTAGGAACTAAAAGTCACTACTTAGGTTTACATTAAACCCTTCATTTAATACTTAAACCTTTCATTTTCAGGCCAGCTTGTTACAACCACAGGGGTTCCACATTGTGGGTAAAATACTATTCCGAGTGTTTCTGTCAGGATTTGTGGACTGCTGTTGACCTCAAATGAGGTATTCTTTTATTCCTGAATTGAGAATAGATATTTTTCCATACAGTATATCCTGATCGCAATTTCTGCGTAGATTTCTTGACTAATGCAGATTGCCCTAATCAATGATGTTATAATCATAGTTATACTGGCCTGCCCTGTCACCTGGGTACGCTGTCCCTTTAAGGGACAAGCTCTGCCCACTCCCAGTCTCCCCAGTCCCACTGAGGCAAGCTAGTCTCCATTCTCTCTCTCTCTTTCTCTCTCTTTCTCTCTCTCTCTCTCTCTCTCTCTCTCGCTCAGTTCATCTTCTGAAGAGGCAGATTCTGCTTCCCTTCTTCCCCCCTCCTCTTTCATCTCTCTTCTTCTTCTTCTTCTTCTTCTTCTTCTTCTTCTTCTTCTTCTTCTTCTTCTTCTTCTTCTTCTTCTTCTTCTTCAGAGGCAGCTTCTGCTTCTCTCTCTTTCTCTCTCTGTCCCTCTATCACTCTCTCTTTCTCTCCACCCCCCACACTCCCTACCCTCCTATACCCTTCCACTAAATAAACTCTCCATACCCCATACCTGAGCTCTCTCAGCATGGCCATGGCATACCTGTCTGTCTCCTCCTTGCCGTGGGACCCGCCAGGGTCACCCACACCATGAACCATAACAAATGAATACTGACTCTCTTTCGATAAAGACCTGAAATGAACGAAAGTGAGATGCAGTTCTATAGCAGACAGGCACATCCTGGTCATCAAGCAACCTGCCTACAGCAGAGGTTCTCAGCCTTCCTAATGTTGCGACCCTTTAATACCGTTCCTCATGTTGTGGTGACCCCCCAACCATAAAATTACTTTTGCTGCTACTCCGTAACTGTAATTTTGCTGCTGTTATGAATCATAATGTAAATATCTGTGTTTTCTCATGGTCTTAGGTGATCCCCGTGATGGGGTTGTTAGACCCCCAAAGGGGTTGCAACCCACAGGGTGAGAACCCCTAGCCCACAGTCACCATCTGCCACACTGGCCTTTGAAGGGAGTTGTGGTGTGGCTGCAGTGTGGTGAATACACCAGCTCATTCTACACTTACAGAAGGTCCGCTTCCGTAACTGTGAAGAGCCCATTCCTTCTAAAATACTAATTTTGTATGAACAAAAAACATATAAAGAAAGAATATTTGCCAGGTGGTGGTAGCATATGTATTTAATCCCAGCACTTAGGAGGCAGAGGTAGGCGGATCTCTGTGAGTTTGAGGCCTGCCTGGTCTACAGAGTGGGTTTCAGGGCAGTTAGGGCTACATACAGAGAAAGCTTCTCTTGAAAAGCCAGAAAAAATTGTAAATGTAACATTATTTAAACTTAATTATAAAGGCATGAAGGCAGGAAGAGGGGATTACTTGGGGGAGGAAGGATGGAGGGAAACAAGGAAAGGAAGTGAAGGATGAGTACTAACAAAGTAACGATATCCATGTAGGAAAATTAAAGTGCGTAATGACACCCACTGTTTGCTAAGTGAATATAACAATAATCTCTATTCCTGTCTTCATCTCTGTCTGTCTCTCTGTCTGCCTCTCTCTCTCTCTCTCTCTCTCTCTCTGTGTGTGTGTGTGTGTGTGTGTGTGTGTGTGTGTGTGTGTGTGTGCGTGCATGTAAGAGAGAGAGAGACCCCAACCTATGGACTCTGGTTTTCTAGTTTTCTGGAGAGCTCTTATTAATGTCAGCATAAATAGCTCCTTTGATATATGAGGCACCTATTAATGTTGTCCTTGCTTTTTTAAACCAGTATTTTTAATTGATAAATCAATGGCATACATTCACAGACTAAATGTGATGATTTGATATATTGTAGAAAGCAGAATGACTAAATCGTGATGATTAACACATCCATTATCTCAGTCATCATTTCGTTTATGTGCTGAGACACCCGAAAGTGACCCCCTTGGCGACGCGGATGCGCTATTATTGACTCCAGTCACCTTGCTGAGCCTTAGATCACAATTTTTCCTTCCTTCCAATGGTCCTCATTTTATAAATGTAAGACATGAAGCGAGTGACTAGATCAGTGCTCCATAGAGGGGATGAGCGAAAAGAGACGTGAGACTCGGGTTTGACGTTCTTGATTGTGACTTTTCCTGGGGAGGCGTGCGTGAGTGTCTAGTCACACCAGGTAGAGTGCCAGTGACAGAGCAAAGAAACAGCTCTGTCCAAGTACAGCTTAGTGAACCAATGAGATTATTCAGGAGATTTGTGGGAGCGTGGGCAAGGGGTTCCCTTCAGGAGCATGGATGACTCAAAGCAGCTGCGGTACCGAAACTATTTGCATCAACTTAAGGAAATGGTTAGCTGACCCTCTGAGTTCATGTCTATCAGGAGAAGTATCTTGGTCCATCGTCTAAGTAAAAGAAAGGGACAGAAGTTTCCTACCTGCCACAGTATCCAAGGTTATCATGGCAAAGTACCATAGACTGGGTGCTTTAAAACCTGAATGAATTCTCTAGCGGCTCAGCATGCTGCCTCCAATTCACTAAGCAGCCAGAAAGAGATCCTTGAAGTTCTGACTCCTCTAGCCTCTGTCCTCTGAGCGCTAAGATTATACCCACAGACCACCATAACTGGTTTCTGTGGTACTGGACATCAAAGCCAGGATACTGTTCAGACTTGGCCAGCATCCTACCAACTAAGCTCCATCTGCAGCCCCTCCTAGAAGAGCGCTATCACATGGGATTATGGTCTACCCTGAGGAACTCGTCTTTCGCCCATTGGACATACCCAGACCCTGTTTCCAAAGAGGGTCACTTTTATGCCCTAAAAGTTTGTATTTTAAACTATCTTTAAGAGGAAACAAAATTATCTCTTTGGTGAAACCAGTATCATATAACTTTAACCTCTAACCTGTCATAGAGTTTGTGTTGACACTACACAGGTGTCCTCTGCAACCTGAGTGGCCTGTATACCTTGGAGTTCTGTGGTCTGGTTTCACACAGGAAGTCATCCCCTTGAGAGATAAAGCCTTGATACAAACCAGAGGAAGTTTCTGGTCAAACATTGCCTGTGGAAATGACAAAAGGGGACCCCTTTCTCCTTTGTTTCCATTTTCACATCATGAACCACCACATAAAGCTTGTAATCCGTTTTCCTCCTGATTTACCTGGTGACGCCCTGGTTTCACACAGCTGATTGATCAGCTCCTTCCTTAGTCAGCAAATGAGGTCACCAAAATGTAATCTATACGGAACTAAAAGAGGTAAATCAATCCACCCTTCCTCATCCACCAAAGGAGGACACTAACGCCAACTGAGCTCAGTTTTTATCTTGTTAAACCCATTAGAGACAGGGCCAGATAACCCTAAGTATCGGTTGGACTTCATGTAGCCATATTTCTCAATCTAATATGATATTTATATAACCCACAAAAATACACAGGGGACATTTTATTTTGATTTACATTTGCTGTTCCTAATTATAACCAGTACAGAGGAGAAAGCTCACAGTTTTATCCCCAACAAAGGAACCCTCCCTCTCTTATAACTCAGAGGAATCTGGTACTGATTATGACCTAGGAAACCTTTGTTCTTTGCCCTATCTAGTAAATAAACTCATGAGAGGAAGTGCGCGCATCTTCCTTGGTCTGGTTAACCAGCTGCTTAACCACCTCAATTCTGCTTCCTCGAGACAGCCCTCCTCCCTCTCAGCATTTCAATTGCCCACAAAACCACTGAAGGCTTTGCTTGGGCAGCTGTCAATGCCTAGCCCTGAATATTGAACAGACAGTTACACATAGAGCAATCATCGTCTTAATCAAATAGTGTTTCATGTCCTTGAAATTTGGCAATAAAATTCAGATAGACTCTTTCAGAAGCTAAGCCTTCTCCCTGCAATGCTCATGACCTATTTCTGACTTTCATTTTTTGTACCGTCTGAGACTTCAAGCACCACCACGGCTTGATAATTGCAGGAATGCATTTTTATGAGGAATGTGATTAATTTGTCTCCATCCTCTTTTTTAATAAAATCAATGGGGAAACATTTTTAGAGCAGGGATCTCTGCGTCACTTACTGCATTAAGCTGAGTATCCAGCGCCAGTGAAGAGGAAGGTGAATAAACCATCCAGGGGAAGGAAAGTATAGCTCCATTAATGAGAAAGCAATCCAATCAATCCTGTTCTAATTGAGTTATGAAGCCAAACAGTCCTTAAGGACGTTGAAAAGCATGAATTTTGATAAAAAGGATTAGATGACTAATACTGAACAATAGAATCAATCTTTATAAAGTAACTTGGCTCTCCCAACTCATATTTTTAGAGAAGCATTATTTTCCAGAAATAGGTAAGTAGTATTTTTATTTTCACTTTACTTAAACTTCCTGGAGACACAATATAATATTATATATAATATAATATAGTATTCAAATCTGGACTCTAAAATTAGGCTTCCTGTAATCAAAGACAGGCATTGCGATTGAGTAGCCATTTGTCCTTGGGTGGCTGAACCTTTGTAAGATTTCCTCAATTTTCTCGTCTATAAAACAGAAACATGGTGTAGCCCCTTCCTCCCATTGTGTTTGTGCAGATGCAGCAGGATGGTGCCTGCGAAACCTCCAACAGTGCATGCACATCTTCCTCAGTCGCTTGACCTCTATGAGGAGGGAAAGCCATATATAGTCACTCTTACATATGGAAGAGGAAGTCTTATGCATTGGCTACCCACGCTTCCTTTTTCTTAGCAGCAGGCAGAGGCGACCAGCTTATCGATCTTCCGGAAACAAACTGCATATCATGACAGTTTGGTGACAAAGAATATATACTCATGAGGTTCACTACCATGAAACTGTGAGAAAAACAAAATGTTTTGTCCTGCAGTGATGCATGTCACTAAACTATATGGTGACTACTTTTGCTTTGACCAGCATTCAGAAATTTTACAAGACCTAATACAGAGAGGGGAGAGACGAAATTTTGTGTTCCTCCAGGAAGCAAATAAGTAATTTATAAACTTCTTTCCTATCCACAAGCATTGCATATGTTTTTCATGAGTTTTAACGGTAAAAAGTCTTCTAATTCCCATGATATCCTTTTGCAAGAGCCAATTATTTGCAGCATGATGAGAAACCTGTGCTCTGTTCTTGGCAGACGACCTTGGCACTGGCAACCGCGGAAGCAGATGCTGTCTGCACAGCTATCCAAAAGGAGTAAGGAGCACTCCAAGGTCAGAGCTAGCTGAAAAACACCCCAGGAGGAAAAGCACAGAAAGTGAGGGATAGACCTGAGTAGTGGGAACCAGAGCTCTCGTGGTTGCCCTTCCCACAATGCAGTGGTGCCGTGCACTGGAGGAAAAAAGCAGCAGGCTTCCAGAATCTTCCACCATAAGATCTCCATCGAAAAGTGCCAATCTTGCCTAGCCACTTGGTAATTAAGGTCCTCACACTTCATTCCAGTCTGTGAAACATAACAGGTCTTCCTACTTTTCATTAAGAGCATATAATTTTTACATGATCCCTTAGTCCAACTCTAACCTGAAAACCAAATGATTAACCCTGACACTAAAGACGCAGTAAAAGTCCATCCAATACCAAAGGACAGGAGGTCAAAGTGACACCAGTGGTCCTAGCAGAGATCTCTGAAAGGGAGAGTATAGCTTATTCCATGTCCGCAAAGAGCGTGAGGAAATGCCACACGAATGCTTCCGTCATCCCCGCTTGCCCCCGGTCTTATGGTAGAGGTTAATCTTCAAAGAAGAAGAATGACATAAAGATTGCCCAGCACTAAAACTAAAATTGATCAAATAATTGATTCGCTCTAATTAAGACCAATTCTGCAGCAAAATAAGAAACTGTGATGGTTTATAAAATTAATAAATAAATGCTTCTGACCCTTTTGGGCGTGACTAGGCAGTAGCTTCAGTTCTTAGTAATTCTGCTTATGCCCATGTCCCATCAACTAGGAAACACTCAGACTAAGGGCTAGGGGTGTATCTCAGCGGCTGAGCGCTAGTCCCCAGCTCAATCCCTTGCATTAAACAGAAAGAAATGCTCCCCTCTCAGCCACAACCAATCCCCGTGTTTTAAGCCAGCTTTAGCTTCTACCACTGATCAAAACACCTGAGAGCTGCCATCTAAGAAAAGAAGGCTTCTTTAATGTGCAGTTTCAGAGAGTTCAGCCCAGTGTTAGTTGGTCCTGTATGCTTGGGTAGAACATCATGGCAGAAGGAGCTTATATATGGCAGAGAAGAGCTATTGATTTCATAATCAAGCTGGAGTGAGACAGGAAGCTTCTAGGGGTAACATAGCCTCCATGGTCCTTCCCCCAGTGGCTTACTTCCTCCAGTTGATCTAAAGGTCCCAGCACCTCTGAAATAGTGACACCAGCAAAGGACCAGTCATTCCTGTAATGAGCCTATAAAAAGCATTTCATAATCAAACCACAGTAAAACATAGTCTCGTCTCCGTGCTTGGCAGTGGAGAGAACACCCTACAGAGAGACTACGGGATTGTATCCAGTAAGCAGAGGAGGCACGGTTTTCAACCGCCTGCTAATAAAGTTCGGGCAGACAAGTTTCTTGAAATGGAGTCAAGGGTTCCGGGAGGCAGCTGTTGTCATTGGCCTCCAGTGGATAAGAGAGTCTAGTTTTCACAGCTGGACCAAATGTTCTTAAGTTTGGAGGCTGCTTCCCAGCACAAGGGCCAAGGGGAAATAGGAAGATGACGTTATTGTATCCCTTCTTTCTGTAAATGAGAGGAATGGCTTTTCCCCCAGAATCAGACTGCAGTTTAGAAAAATTACAAGTTTTCTATTTTATATGAAATATGAAATATATTTTATATAAATATTTATTTATTTTTCAATGTTTATATTTATGCAGGGAACCATAAATATTTATAATAATAAAATCTATATCATAGTGATGGGTAGATATAGCTTCTCACCTCTCTCTCCTCCTCTCCCACTCTGTGTGTGTGTGTGTCTCTGTGTGCGTGTGTGTCTGCGTGTGTCTGTATGTGTGTCTGCATGTGAGTGTGTGTGTGTCTGTGTTTTCTGTGTGTGTGCATGTGTGTGTCTGTTGTGTGTGTCTGTGTGTGTCTGCGTGTGTGTGTATCTGCATGTATGTGTGTGTCTGCATGTGTCTGTGTGTGTCTGCATGTGCACATGGGTGTGTGTCTGCATGTGTCTGTGTGTGTCTGCATGTGGATGTGTGTGTGTGCGTTTCCTGGACGCCCAGGTACTAAAATATCTTCTGCTCACACCTATCTTGTACTTCCTTTCAACTCCTTGAAGTATCTCAGACATAAAATATCCAAAACAAGCTTCCTTCCCTCACCCCCACCCTCGCCACCATGCCGTTACCCATCTGGTTCTTGTTTCTCATCAGGTTTCCTATTTCCTTTACACCAGCATGCACCCAGTTAGCGCCATCTCCAAATCGTGCTCATAGTCTGACCATTTCTCTTTTACGCCACCGTTCTTACTATGCTCCCACCATGGCTCAGCTGGGCCACTTAAAACGGCGTCCTCAATAGCTCTACGCTTACCCCTTGGTTCTCAGATTGGATTCTCCCCCACATAAAGGCCACTAACAAAGGGTCAGTTAGCTAGTTCTCAGCCACAGCCCCCTTCTAAAAGAGAAGTTGTCCACAGTTACACTTGCCATGCTTTGAATGTCACTGTCCCCCAGAGCGCGTATATGAAGATCCAGTCCCAAGCACGGTTCTGCCGAATGCTGGTGAACTCTCCAGGAAGGAGCCTCGTGAGAGGTCTTTGAGTCCTTGGACGTGTGCCCTTGACAGGGACTGTGGAATCTCTGTGTACTTCTCCAAGGTCATGTAAAAAATGGTCTCATTGCTCCCCTTGAAAAGGCAGGGACTCCCCTTTTCCACTACAAGCAATATTCTCTCCTTGGTGCTGCTTTCTCTCCCTGGATTACCTCAACCAAAGTTCAGTAATAAGGTCCCGGGCAACACCTGTGTTGTCATAACGACTGCTGCTTTTCTAAGGATCTCAAGACGACCCTCTACTAAAGTCAAGGAAATTGCTCTCTGCCTGGAAATACCCTTGCTCACGCTCCAGCATTGCTGAAATTCCACCCAGGAGAGCTTGCCGCCACTGACTAGAATTCCTCCAAGACGCAAGGTCCAAACCAAAGTCAAGAATGAAAATATGTTTTCATCCAAATCAGAGGACGATTGCATACTTCCGAACATTTTAAAGTTCAGATTTTCTTGTTTGCATAGTAAAAACAATGTACCTTTTCAAGAAGATGCTAAAAATTAATTTGAATATTGTTTGGAATATGTAGAGCATACAGGCAAGTATGTGCTAATGAAAAAAACAATCTGTAGACTCTAGGAATTAAAAATTAGTTAATAAATGAAATACTCAAGCGCTTGCTGAAGCTATGTGCACACTTGTCATCTTGACAAGTCAGAGCGGGATGCCAGGCATTTCTGGACCTGAAGAGACTGGCTGGGGAATGCCATGGGCTCCCTGGAGGACTGGAGATTGTAAGAGAGGCCTGCCTGACCAGGGGAAACTCTGATGCAGTTGCTTCTCAAAGACAGCACCAAGGCCCATTCTCTGAGCCGATCCTGTGCATCGACGATTTTAATGAATTATTCTCTTTAATCCCCACTGCATCCATATCAGCTACATTTGCTGATTCATCTCCACCTTCCACACGGAAAGCCTGGAGCTCAGAAGCTTGGCGATTTGTCCAAGGACACAAAGCGAAGAGTGACCTGGCTGGCCCTCAAACCGAGAGTCTGCAGACGAGGTCAGGTGTTTGTCTTTGCACTCTGCTGTTTCTTGGCCAGTACTGAAAACAATTAAATTAGCAACTAAAATGCTGCTTTCCCATCATTTCCTATGGGAACAGAAGAACTACCTGTTTCCCTATCATCCCTGGAGGACTAGAACACCAGGATTGAGTTCATTGACTCTGGAGAACAGTTTCCTTTCCTGGGTGTCTTTTCTTTCCTTATAAAATGTGTCAATGCCAGCATAAACAAATGTAATGAAAACGGAGTGGATATGCAGACAGGAAATAACCTAGCAGGAAAGCCCACTGGCCCTACCCCCCCCCAGCACTGACCTCACCTTTTCCTGCCATCTGAAGGGGGGGCTGACTGCTGGTTCTCAGTCTGGTCTCCTGCCTGTTTGTCAGGAATTGTGGAAATCCTTCTCTTCTAGCAAGCTGCTAGCAGCGTTAAGACAGAAAATCCTTACACTAGAAAATGTTTGGTAAATCTGAGCCTTGACTTTTATTACAAAAACCCATCTGGCAACCACAGACGCTGGCTGTTAGTGTTCTGAGTAAATAGAAGATAGCTGTCTGAAAGGATGGCAAAATAAAAATGCTACCTCAAATAAACAGGTCACACCAAAATTAAAATCACACCAAGCGAAGTGATCTTTATAACACATAAAATAAAATAGCATACATGAAAGTAAACTCTCACCAACTAAACTGCAAACCCAAATTTAGTGATTAGCTACACGAGGAAACACACAGAAGTTAGATAACAAGGATAGAGTTCAAATAAGATGAGCTATGACAGTAAGCTTTGTAGTTCACTAGTAGAACAGTGAAAGCCAAGAACACAGAATGAATTTATGTGTGGTTAGAGGAGAAAGCAACTGCCAACTGAATGGTATCAGCCTGTCATGAAAAATTAAAATTTAAGTCAAGAATTCTAAAAATTATGTTTATATTTCTTAGCATGTGTGTGTGTGCGTTTGTGTGTGTGTGTGTGCTTTGCATTCAAATGAGCACAGAAATCTAATGTCATCATTGGGTGTCTTTCCTTCATTACTCTTCAACTTATTTTTTGAGACAGGCTCTCTCCCTAAGTATGAAGCTCATTGACTTATCTGGATTGGGTAGCCAATGAGTTTCAGGGACTGCTGTGGTTACCCCTCCATCTGGCCCCAAGTTTCAGGTGACAGACTTCCACTGCCATGCCTGCATGTTCTGGGTTTTGAATATCCAAACTCAGGTCCCTGTGCTTACGACACAGGCTCTTTAGGACTCCACAATCTCTCCAGCCTTGGTTGGCAAGGTTGCTACTGACAGATCTGCCTAGGACTTGCTCAGATTCAGAGATCCGTCACTTACCAGTTCTTGCCGTGTTCAGCAAAGCTAGCACCAGGCAGAGAATTCTTCTAACTCAAACGACTTTGCAGGCCATATTTGATTTCATCAGAAGTTCATAAAAGCAGAAAAAAAAATATTGTTCCACATATAATTGATTCTTGACTGCTTTCATAAAATAAAATGAAAAAATTGGACAGCAACTTCTCTTAATGCCGAGTGACAGTTTGGAGACTGAGGATCTTTGATGTGATTTATGTTATCAAAAGAGAGTCCCAAGATCAAAGCGCTTTATGAAGAAGCAGACTGGCTTCAGGCGAGGTGCGCATGCTCCGCAAGGCCAAGCTTTGTTTAGTGGGCTTCATGGCATGGGGTAGTCGAACAACCCTCCCAAGAACAACCTGAGAAGAGTCGGGTCTTCAAACACCTCCTGTGCTCACCAGCATACCTGACAGTCACCAGCCTAAGGAGTGGGTCTCTGGCCTGTTTTGTCTGGTTCTATTGCCCTTGCCTGGGTTATTTCTCTGGAATTCGTGCTCATTTTAATGTCCCGTGGCGCGTCCACTGTGTTTGTGCTGAACTTTTTATCTAAACTGAGGTCTGTGTTACGCTGTTTGTTTCTCTAGTTGGGAATATGTGACTTTTGTCTACTGTGGGAATGAAGACAATTGCTCCTCCCACACTGGCCACCTCTCCCTCTTTCTACTACGTCTTGGTAGATCTCCTAGTAGATACGTACAGGTCTTCCCCAGCCTTCCTTCTGATAAAGCTTATCTTCGGCACTCTTTGAGAACAGTTCCTCGTTCAGACGGCCAGCCGTTCTCTGAGCCCTGTGCTCTTAACTCGGCTTACGTAACTGTTATTTTAAGAACTCAGTTTTGAAAAACAGAAATTCATTTTGTCTTTTTTTCTCCCATGGTCTCTTGTTCTAATCTATATAAACGTCCTTCGACAAGGAAAGTTCTCCGACTTTCTTCTAGTATTTGAGGGACTGCGCACATTGTCTGGGTTGCCCCCCTGCATCGCATATTGGACCAGTTGATTGGAGGAATTTCCTGCTTCTTTTGTCTATAAACTCTGGCGCATGGCAAATGATCTCTTTCCGTTTGGATTTAACTTATTTTAGGGAGCCTTATATTTTCAGTAGTGTCTTCACACAGATGACTACTGAAGGTGACCCTCCTCAAATTTGGAGTATCATTTTTTTTCACACCCAGGGGTACTTGAGAACCGGCTTTTATATTACTCTCTTATCTGGTGATTCTACGCTTGCCACACACTGAAAAATTTGAACTCCCACCCAAAATGGCATATCGGTAGAGGGTTTTATTGATCTGAAATATTTTTCCCCTGGCAACAGACGGAGAACTGAGCTTCCTTGTCAAGCACTGGGTCAAAGGGCAGATAGTTACTACCCACCTGTCATGGAAGCTTCACAATTCTCTCACCCATGCTTTATTGGAAGTTTTTTTTCTCCATAAAGAAACTTTTGCTTTCTAAAGTTCATGTGCAGATATTGAAATATTCAAGCCTGGGGCTGTTTCCACTCCCTTCCACCTCTGCTCGGGGCTCTTCTGTGCTCACTGACCTAAACTCTAATCCAGTTTTGAAAAAGTAAAATGTTATTGGAGTGTCCAGGCCTTTCTTTGCTATGTTCTCAGTGTTAACTTTTAATGCCAGCATAAACTTTATCAAGCAGCTTTGGCACAGTGGGAGGGTTTGGCACCTATTTGTCACATCACTTAATGGATCTGAAACTCTGTGGGTGATTTCTTCTATTTATGTGGATTTAAAATCCACGTGCATATTAACTGCTCCTCAATTATATATACTCCAAGATCAGTGTGGCTGTCAACGGGGTGGCTCCTTGGCCATCTAGAGGGCATTTGGTCATGCCCATGGGAATTTCTGGTTGTCATAACAGGTGAGGCCACTCCTGGCTCATTGTGAGTAGAAGCCAAAGAGCTGCTAAACAACCTATAAGACCCACAGTAGACGTTTGTCACACACCAAATGCCATCAGTAAGAGCCTGGTGGCGTTTGTGTACTTTATACCATTCCTCTATTTTCTAGACCTCCCCCCCCCTTCCTGCTTGAATTCATATTTACATGTATTAAACTAAATATTGGTTAAGGTTTTATTCACCAGATTATTCTTCGTTCATCTATCCCATCCTGCCGAGTGGCAAGCACGATTAAAACTGACTGCCCAGCTCAGAAATGTGGTGACCATTCTTAAAATCTCATTAGCCTTGTTCTGCTGATCAGACTTGTTAAGTATGAGCTCATCTTTCACCTCTTGTCCTCCGAGCTTACCTACCTTGTTCCCTCAAACGCTTCCTGGCTGCCTCGTCCAGCCTTGCCAATCCCGGATTTATTTTCCATGTCATCTGTATGATTGTCTCTCTGGAAAGCTACCGAACACTCGGTTTCCTCAGCAGGATGTTCATGACCATAGCCCCCCGCCCCCACCCCGAGCTCTTGAACCCTCACGCGTTTCATATGTGTCCTTAGAATGGTCTAATCATTTCTGAGTCTCTTTCCTAGAACTCAGGACTTTTGGGGTTGCCTTACCATTAGTGTTTTTATAGCTTAAGTATTTTGCTATTCTGAGCTGGAAACCAGGTATGTCAAGGCTTTTTATGGAATGAGATTGGAAAATTAGCAAATATAAATCAATTACTGTTCAAGGAAGACAATGGATAAACCGAATTTACAGAACTCTGTGTTGTAACAATTAACTTTTTGTAAAATGATTTCTCAACTATTCCTTTGAAAAAGAGAAGCTCTCTCTCACTTCTGTTAAGGCAGAAGTCTGGACTTTATAAGAAAGAATATAATCTTCAGAAAATGTATTTTATCCAACAAAATAAAGCTGTACGGAGTCATGAATTTTACTCTACTCTGCCTATCACAAAGTAAACTCAGCTGCGTTTGATGCTGTGTCCTGCTAATACCAGGATGCTGCATGGAGAACCCCATATTCTTAAAATCTGTGCTTATCTCTACAAGAGTTATGTATATATTGATAATTCAACTTCCTCCAATCCTCAGTAAAAAGGCTCTAAAACTTAAACCCACTGAATAGACTTTGAGTTGTTGAATATATATTGTGCTGTCATAGTTAAGGCTGCCATTGCTCTGATCGCAGATCACGAGGCTATCACTCCAAAAATATTTCAATCAAAATAATAATATCAAGTTTTGAAAAGTATCAGTCCTTAGTCTTGAAAATAAACTGACTTCTTGCACTCTAAGAAAAGACTTCCCAGTAGAGAGCAGGTTTTCTGAGTGTAAATCTGGCCTGGGTTCATGCCTACCTCTTGCTTTAAAGCACACTAACTGGCCAGTCAACCAGGGCTGCATTGGCCATTATGTCTACTTGCAAAATAGCAAATCCAGCTTTTAACCTAACAACACAAAGGAAAATGAAGTGGAAATGCTGTGATTTTAAGGGCGCTTTGGCCTCTTTTGTTCTGTGAACTTTGACAGCTTTCACACCATAGCAGCCCCACAGTCCTTTGTCCGAAGTCACATCAAATGTAAAGAATGGCTTTACGTTGTGATTTCCATACCAGAGCAATTCAAAGGAATCAAGGAAAATGCTCATCAAGGCTTGGGACAGAAAGAAGTATTTGTTTAATGGGTGCCCTCGTTTTGTGCAACTCAGCATCATGACAGACGGATTGGGCTTACACATCCAAGTCTATGCTCTCTTTGTCTCTGTGAATCAAGAAGCCCAAACCCATGCAGAGCATTTATCCTGTTCAGTATCAGCAACTGGTAGGAGGGGACATCGAAGGTTATCACCTCACAAACCTGGCTGGTGTCAGACAGGAAAGAGATATCAGAAAAGTCACGGTGACTCCCGCAGGTGTCAATCAGTTTTACAAGTGGCTGTGGTAACTGAAAAATATCTCATTGCAGGCACCAATACAGATTCTCTCAGGAAAGCCATGGAGGCAAGGTTGAAAGAGCTCAGGGTGGAGCAAGGAAACTCTTGTGACCTAATTTTCACAAACGTAAGTGTGTCGGCTTTGCAACTAAGTTTCCCGCTGTGTGCCTCTTTGCTCCTTGTATTCATTTTAATGACATCCAACATTTGTGTAAAGGACCATTAAAAATTTGGAAGCACAAACAGACAAAAGCCAGACACAGTGGTATACACGTTAATTCCAACACTCAGGAGACTAAGGCAGAAGGATCCTAGAGACCGATCAGAGCCAACACACCCTAAATACTGAGGTCGTATCTCAGCAACACACACACACATGCACACACATGCCCGTGCTCGCATGCCTGTGCTCATACACAAGATATCTGTGAAAATAATGAAGCCAACACTGTGATTTCCCTCAGAGGTAGAAGCAAAGTTGCATATCCGCTTGTGAGCACTAACCTAGAAGAAACACGGCCCATGTGTTAAGGGAAGTAGAAGCCTGGGAATGGCAGAATGTCAAAGGGCACACCTCTGTGGCCCAGCAGAGAAGAGAGCAGCTTTAGTGAAAAAAGAGAGGGAGAAGCCCTAGAATTTGTACAGAGATGAAGTGTCCAGACAGTGCAGAGAAATTACTTCAATAAGCAGAAATTGCACTGAGGAGGATTCTAGAGAAAAAATGATGAAATAAAGGTAGCAATTCTGCAGTGTACTTAGGCACAAAATATAAGGGTTTCTGGCAGCAGGGAAAGTTCTGGGGCAGGGTTGAGCTCACGGAGGACAGCTCTTGAACTTGACTGTCCCCCATTCGTCATCTTTTTCACAAACACCATCCATTTCATTCAGAGGAGAGCATCTTGCCAAGTATGCTCTTTAAATATTGATTTTTTTTTAGAACATTTCCTTGATTTGAAAGTTCCCTACCAAGCCTGGCAGCAATCCAAACACCTTCTTTCTGTAGTTGTTGTGGTAATTTATAGGGAGCTCTCCCTCCCAAAGACTAAGTAGAAGAAGACCAGATGGTGGGAGATTGCAAAGCTCACCACTGCTGACAGGAAGGTGCCCATCAAGAGGCTGGGGGGAGCAGCCACAAGCATTTGACCCAAGAGATCCTCACTGTGTACACAAAGACGTCTGGACATTTACTGACCCAAGAGATCCTCACTGTATACAAAAAGACGTCTGGACATGTACATTTCCTCTCCTTGTAGGGACCTTTGAAGACCTGGAAGGCACAGCTAAGGGAATGGACCATGAAATTAGTCTTCATGATGTGTGCATAGCTTAGAATGAGCGCTCCTAACTCCTGTTATTCCACAGATGCACTGGCGTTCGGTTGGAGAAAATAAGCGGCCAATGAGGAAGACCCTAACTGCCTGTTTCCTGGTTTCTTGGCCGGGGGTGGGGGGCGCAAAGCAATCCTGACAGACAGCTTGGCACTCAAAAAAACACTGGTTATATGGATGGATAGATAAAAAAGCACTAGAGAAATCACATTAGCAAATGAAGTGAATTCTTGTGTCACAACCTGAGAAGCCGCTGCATCAAAAGAAGCTCTGAGAAATTTGAGGAATGAGTTTTATCTCATGGTTCCCGGCACCTCAACCTGAGTTCACAGCTCCAGTTAGAGCTCGTAAATAAAGCTGGTTTGTCATCAACCATGAGGAGAAATCAGTTATTCAAGAGGAAGATAAGAAAAATGATCTAGCTCACTTGGATTTGTTTGTGTGTTTGCGCTCACACTCATGTCTGTTTCTGTGTCTATGTGCATCTGTGTGTATGTGTCTGTGTGTCTGTCTGTGTCTCTGTATGGATTTGCATGAGCACACATGTGTGCTTGAACAGGTGCACGTCCTTCTGAATCTTTCTCTTTGATGTGTCCTCAGTGACCTTCTCTGGTTTACATAATTCTCTTTAAAGACTACTGGTATGAGAGCTGAAGAAATATATCTAAAGCCTGAAGCAGCCTCCTTTTATCTGTGCTTCTAAAATATTTTTTGAACTTTTATCTCTTCAACAGCACTTTTATCAGAAGTCACTATATTTCCTATGGATTTTTATATGACCCACAATTAAAAATAAAAAAACTCTTGAAAACTATACCTTATCCAGCCTCTTCCCTTGATTATCTCATGCCTAAAACTCCTCCAGAGCTTGCTAAATTACTTTCCCACATCTCCTGCTGGCCCTTCCTGCAATATGCCCCAGTCTACTGGAACATGGCCCATCACATAGTGACTTTTCTGAAAAACACATTGAAGTCTCTCAATAAAACATGACCAAAAATAAATAAATAGAACATTTAGTGGGAACCTGGGTAGGGTGGAAAGACAGGTAAATTTATGGGGACATGGAAAGGGAAAGGAGCCCTCACTCCAGAGGTGGATTGAAGCCAATAGAGAAACAAGAATTTCAGTACAATGACCATTTGCCCACACCAAGTTACTATCTCTCTGTTAATGGATATTTTGTTAAGGTTATAATGAACAGGCTTAAGACTGAATGTACATGACCTTGGGAAAGGCCTCAGTCCCTTCCCCAGACATCACCTGAGGACCCCAAATAAGACTTATAATGAAGTTATCCTGCCTTGCTGTGACACTAGCTTTTTACCTTATCGATTAG
Source organism: Microtus pennsylvanicus (assembly GCF_037038515.1). Classification (NCBI taxonomy): domain Eukaryota; kingdom Metazoa; phylum Chordata; class Mammalia; order Rodentia; family Cricetidae; genus Microtus; species Microtus pennsylvanicus. The sequence goes on along the minus strand of NC_134594.1, from coordinate 43,886,283 downwards.
AATTCTATCGGGTGCCTCAGAGATTACCCTGGGACCGTATGTAGATTCCTCAGAGCCCTTTAAGCTAGCAACCTTGAACTCTACCAGAATCCTGTCCATGGCTGTTGTAAAGAGTAATGAGGTGGTGCAGCTCCTCCTTGCGAATCCCGTGCCCATGATCGCCAGTGCGTCTTACCTCCTTCAGAGCACCTGTGTCTCTTAGCCCTGGTACCTAAGCCGTTATCAACAGGTTTACTAAACCTCATCTCTGCTTTATTGGCTGCCTAGACCTGAGGTTCTTCTCAGCGTTGAAGCCACAACTCCCACTTTGGTTTCAGTCAACTTGCCCTTAAAGTTTAAGGGCACACCCCAGGTTGCTGAAGATGACAGTCGGGAGCTATTGGGAGCTGTTTCTCTTGTGCCTATACCCACAAATGAGGACAGAAACACTAAAATTAGCTGAGGCCAGAAACGCAAGAAAGGCGTTGGCTGCCACCAAAACCAGAGACAGAGAGCATCAGAGAGTCATAGTGAACTGAAGGAGGACAAAAAAAAAAAAATCACGTGATCACAAGCTTATTCTCCAGTCAACATGAGGCGAAATAAAGGGTTTTGAGAGACCTAAAACAAGACCTTCACTCACTCCTTCTGTGGAGAGTGGAGAGAAGGGAGAGGGCTAATCTTGGTTGTCATGGAAACTGCTCGGGGCAGCTAATCTTGGTTTTCAACCCTACACACCTGGGAAGAGACAGTCTCATAGAATTACCTCCATCAGATTGCTTGTGGGCATGTCTGTGGGGGTCTTTTCTTTATTGCTGACTGATATAGGAGGGCCTAGCCCAGCAGGGGCAGCACCGTTCCTAAGCATGTGGACCTGGGCTGTGTAAAAAAGCTCACTGAGGGTGAGCCTGGGAGCAAGCAAATAGGAGCATTTGCCTTCAGGTCCTGCTTCCTGGCTCCTGCCTGAGTTCCTTCCCTGGCTTCAGTGATGGACAGTTACCTGGAAGTGTAAGCCAAACTCAGCCTTTCCTCCTCCCCAAGAGTCTTTTGGCACAGTGTTTGCACCACTAAACCACCGCACTGCACCTAACTGGTGTCACAAAGGCCCTCAGGCTTAAAATGTCTCCAGTCCAGACAAAGCACCCTACGGTTGAGGTTTGACTAGGAAGTTTTGTTTTTAGTTAGAGGCTTGCTACTCAGGATCCTGCCATGCACTCCTGTTAAAACGCACCACCTCCCTCCCACAGAACACAATGCTTTTGACATCCCCATAAGAAAGGAAGTGGCACAAGAGACTAAGACGGGAATATCATAATACGAGCAAACAATTAATATTGTCACAAGAGCTGCCAGAATATTTGGGGCTGTCTTACATTTTAGCTGTCATGTTAACTGATTAAAAGAGATTAATATTGAGTCCTGCATGGAGACAGCTATAAATTATTCCTTTCCCCTTTTTAAAAATGTCTGAGACTAGCAAGCTTAATCATAACTTATTCTCACCAATTTAGAAAAAAATATCTAAATCATGGTTTGTGCTTGTTATTAAAATGCTACAAAGATTTAAAAAAAACCAATGCAGTGACCTCAAAGTCTAATATTCCTGAGATTAAGACCCAAGTGTCTTATTCTTTTAACTAGAAGTTGAGCCAATAACAAATGACAATTTATAAACCAAATCACGCCTATTGTCTTGGGTCTAAAGAGACCACTGGCAGCCCTGCAGACTCGCAGCGTTGAGCCTGGCTTATAGAGCCATGCCTGTCTCAGAGCCCCGTCTCGCCTGCCGGACTAGAGCGGCAGCCTGCTATTCTGCAGCATGGCGTGAGAGCTTGGGGGAGGCCAGTTTCAGTTTTCAGCTCTGTATTACAATGCACTAGAAATTCCTGGTAAGTACTGTTATGAAATGCAGATTGCTTATTTCAGAAAGACCACATATGAGGGTCCCTGAATGCACACAAAATTCTGCATCATTTTATCAAAGGAAGCGCCTTTTAGAAGAATAACGAGAGAGGGTACCCAAGCTTCCACAGTGCAGAGAGCTGCTGCATTGATTGCACACAGTGCCCTGACCGGAAGGATCCCTGTGGTCCATTCTCTCAGCGTGTGAGTCTTCAGGCTGTGCAGCAGACTGCCAGCAACTCTGAGTCAGGCCCTTCTTACAGCAGAGCCCCATCCCGGGGGACCAAGAGCTTAAAAAGTAGGGAAGAAGTCATATTGTGACACAAGACAGCTGTGTGTAAGCAGGGACAGGGCAGAGTTGATAAGGGCAGGAAGCCCAAGGCCTCTGAAAGACAAGGGCGTGGGTCACATGGCATTAAAGCTTTTTGCAATGTCAAAGAAATAACTCCATTGGCAAAAGTTCATTAATTTGTTTAGAAAATTGTTTTATTAATGTTGGAACATTGCTAGTGTTCAGTAAACTATTGGGTAATAATCACATAGCTTATTTTAATACTGCACATTAACATAGCTTCTCTCCTACTCCAAAACAGGCCATGTTTTGTTTTCTTTTGTTTTTAATAAGAGCAAATAAGTCAGGTAATAGAATTTTAATAAATTAAAGGATTAAATAATACAAATAATACAATTGGTGTCAGTGGATTGGGAACTAATGGTGTGGACTAAAAACATTTAAGAATTACTAACAATAACTGGTTCTTCAGCTTTCATCCAAAAATAAAACAGTTTGTAAACTATTTCTTCCAAAAATCAAAGTTTCAGATTATGTATATAAGTAATTATTTGCTTTATTAAGTGACAATCTTTATTACTATAGGTAATATTTCTTATCCTCTTTATTTCGCTGGAAAACAGGCATTTTAACCCTCAGAGACTGCAGAGCAAGAGCTAAGTGATCCACCCATAACTGGGTACCTATGGGTATGAGATCCCACTGGGATCAAAACTTTTCGATGCTAGTGTCATAAGACAGAACACAAGTGAGTGGGGTTTTTACTAGCCAAGGTATGGCTTGGGCTCACACCATCATGATGCCACAGGCTGCTGGATGCCTTGAATTCCCCTAGCTTGATTTTTGACTATATTGCTTAATTTTTACAAAAAAATTATCAAATTCATTTTCCCTTTATCCATATATAGTTTCAGTATATTTTTCAAACTAGCACATTAAATGTGTCTTACCTAAGTCTGTGTTCAAATAGACACTAGGATTTCATAAAGCAATGTGCCTATAAGTTTCCATCTAGATATTTTATTCATTACATGTAATATAATGCATATTTAAAGATATAGTATAATAAACACCTCATTATTCAAGTCCGGAGATAAAAATAATTAAGAATAAGTCTAGGATATTTTACATTTTTATCAGTCCCTAAGTACTTAACAAATTTATTTAATATAAATAATAGGAAAGAGACTTTAAACATACTGTAAGGATCATGCCAGCCATGGACAGTTAAGCAAAAGTTAAATCTCTTCCTAAGATGTATGGTACCTGCTAACTAATTTCTTTTGTCAACCCTATAGTACAGTGCTTATGAACGCCAAGAGAAAGCATAGTGATCATGACTTATCACATCAAATGTGTGCGCACATGATCCAGGCAGACGTCTTAGCCCTCAAATTGTCTCTTTTTTCACATCCTTCCCACAAAAAAAGTATTGTTTGTTGTTTTCCAATTTAAGCAAATTATTTGCTCTTCCAAAGGACAATATAAAGCAGATTGGTGGAAAACTCATTCACACACATGCACACACGCACACACCCACACACATGAGTATCTCACAACTTTAATTTGGAACATTTTATTACAGAGTCTAAGATGTGTGCATTTTCATATCCGCTAAAAGGAAAATGTCACAGGAGAATAAACCCTTGTATGTGAGCCAAGGCCAATTCTTCTATTCTAAGCCTGCTGTAACAGAGCAAATAAACCACAATATGGGCTAACGCAAACCAAATCACAGTAGAATTTGAGCACGTCTGAAACGCACAAAGCATTCTCATCATGTCAATAAAGGAAGACTTGTTAGTTGTTAGAACGCAAAGGTTGGCTTGGAGCTATTTTTCAAAACTAATGCACCATTGATTGCTTCCTGCTTACAAAATAAAATGCATTGTTAAAGGGTGACTGGAAGGACTGGTGAGAAGCTCAGCTGATGAGGGCACTCACTGCTCCTCCAAAGGACCTCAGTTCAGTGCCCAGAACCCACGTCAGGTAGCTCACAACTGCTCCAGAGGTTTCCATGCCCTCTTTCGGTTCCCATGAGTACTGCATACACATGCATGTATATACATAGGTAACATACACATAAAAAGTAAAAATAAACCCTTAAAAGAAAAATTATAAAAATAATCAGTGTTTTTGAGCTTTCTGTTTAGTATCAAGCATGTTGAAATAACTAGGAAAAAACAGTCTGACCCACCTGTGGAAGGCCAGGCTGCGGCCCAGAGGCAATGTAGATTTAGACACATGAAAGCAAGCTTTTAAGATTCTCACAGTGCCTGAAATTAATATCACTATGTGGATAAAATGGTAAATTTTCTAAAAATAAAGAAATATTAAAATGAACACAGCTCATCTTGATAAGGCATGGGACAACTTGGTAGAAATTCTTTTAATTCTAAGTCAAGTGGGGTGTACAAGTGTTTGCAAGGATAATGAAGACGAAGATTAATGAGATAAAACTCATAGACAGAGGCCAACATAAGGACTGACCAGGGCCACAGTCAGACTCAGGTCACAGTCTGGGGGATTGAAGAGATGTGACAAAGGTCAACACTCCAAGGGAAAGGAAACACACATGACATTAAATGCGGGTTTGGAATAAGAGAGTCAGAGGCTGCCTCTCCCCTTGGTCTGTCTTTGGTTAAAGTTAAGATTCTGTTAGCATAGTTTGGGATGTTTGTATCAATTAGCACCTACACAAATGTTTTCCTTCTATGATGTAGCCTATACTGTTGTTTTTTTTTTAAGTTCATGTTGTATTAAATTACTCTTCATTGGAATACAGAAAATGTTGTGCAGGTTAGGAACAACAACTGAAAACAAAAGAGAAGACAAATATGAAAAAAAAATTGTAACGTTTTATTTTTAAATTTCCAAAAGAAAGAAAAAAATCAGTAAGTCAGGTTTGTGAAGGGAGGGATACATTTCAGACAGGATGTCACTATGCAGACCAGACTGGCCTTGGAGTTGCAATCCTCCTGCCTCAGCTACCTGGGTTCTAGGAATTCAGGTATGCATCACCATCTCAGGTTAATCAACCAGCTTTTAAATAAGGGGTAGGAGAGCTAAATGTGAGAGAGAAATAATTGGTTCTGGGTTCAGAGCTTCCCTATAAGTAGAAAATGTAACATCGTTGCACATTCCCCAAGGACAGAACAATTCAGAGCATAAACACCATATCCCTCAGTCACCCCAAACAAACTAAAAAAGCTGGTAGAGGGATTCAGAGGAGAATTGTTTGAGGTTAATTTTGCCAATTTGTTGCCCCATGTTCTCAAGTCGTGTGCTCGTCTTAAAAAGATCCAGTCACGCAGGTTGGGTTTCATTGAGACTTCTCATATTGAATTGATTGACATAATATATTTAATATGTGAACTTATCATCAATTCCTAGATAACAACAATTAAATCAGATGAAACCTAATTATACAAAAGAAGTCTTCTATGATTAAAAAAAACTACAGAAATTACAGCATATCCTTTATAAAATGGCAATTTACTAAACAAACAGTCATTAAAAGAGGGCTGGGAGCCAGGCGGTGGTGGCACACGCCATTAATCCCAGCACTCAGGAGGCAGAGGCAGGCAGATCTCTGTGAGTTCAAGGCCAGCCTGGTCTACTGTAGTAATAAGGGCGGCGGGGCTACGTCCGCAGCACCCCGGCTGCCTGGCTAGCTTATGCCCGAAATAACAACACACAAACTGTATTCATTTAATCACTGCTTGGCCCATTAGCTCTAGCCCTTACTGGCTAATTCTGATATTCCGATCAACCCATTTCTAAACTGTGAGCATGGTCTTACCGGGAAGATTCTAGCCTAAGTCCATCCTGGGTCAGAGCTGGGGCATGGCGTCTCTCTGAGGCGTCTGCTCCAGAGAGGAGAGCTGTGGAGTCTGAGCTCACTTCCTCTTCCTCCCAGCGTTCTGTTCTGTTTACTCAACCTACCTATGTTCTAACCAATAAAATGGGCCAAGGCAGTTCCTTTATTAGCCAATGACCTTCCTCCATCAGTCTACAGAGGGAGTTCCAGGACAGCCAGGGCTACACACAGAGAAACTTTGTCTTGCAAAACTAAAATCAAACCAACAAGAGAGGGCTGGGGTCATGGGCTTAATCACACAGCACCTATCTAGCATGAACGAAGCTCTGAGTCTGAGAGCAGGCACTGCTGGGCATGGTGGCGCACATCTGTAATCCTAACACTTGGGGGATGGAGCACCAGAAGATCAAGGGCATCCTCAGATGTATAAGGAGTTCAAAGTCTGCCTGGACTACATGAGACATTATAATCATTTTTGCAAAAAACCAACCAACCAACGTATAAGAACATTAAGAGATGCCACAAAATAAGTTTTCAAGTAGGTAACATCATGCCTTATAGCGGTTTAGTTTTCTAAACTCCAGACATAAATTGAATCAAAATTAAGAGAGTAAAGTGAACTAATATAGCCATTGTTACATACAGATATTTCTATGGTGATGGTTGATTTCTTAAAAGGAATAGGTATGAGATTTTGGTTGATCAGAGAGACCTGATTATTTATGGACTCTAGGAAAATACACTGCTGGTTTGCAAATGAATCTACTACCATGTCTGCTTATAAGGTGTTTTAAGACTCTGCTGCTTTCACAGCCCACGTGTTCCAGTTTCCCGATGTAGAATTGCTTCTGGAGAGGGTTAGGGAAATGGTTGTAATATCATCATCAGGATAACATCAATAAACTCTCTGCTGGGAGCTGGTCAGATTGGTCAAACGGCATGAGAATGGTTTATGAGAAGAGTCAGTGCCTCTGGTTGATATTGCTCCATCAAATGGCAATGACAATGGTTTAAATATTAGTGGGAGTAATAATTGGGGCTGTTGTGTAATAACAAGGCTGAGACACACATGCCAGAGTGTTAGGCAAAAAAAAATACCATCAGGCATTTTGCAAGCAATATGCTATTCCCATACTCCTTGAATATGCATATCTTTCAACTCTGCAAACTTTTTTTTAAACTGGGTTTATGATATATACTGGGTCAGTTTTGTATATTCAGCTACGCGGCCTCCCTCCTAGAAACACTTATGGTGGATGTGCTGTATTTAAGAAAACCCAAAAGTCACACACGTGCAGCCCTCGAGGCAGAAGGCCCTTCGTCACTCGTTCATAGGCAGTACTTTGACGCCATGCGCATTGATGTAGGTGACAAGGATTCTGGCTCTCTGCTCCACCACGTCAATGAGCTTCTCGATGCCTGGCCTGCCTCCTTGACTCTCCCAGTAAACCTTATCGAGGAAGAGAGACTGAAGGAGCTTCTGGCGCAAGTGCTGGCTCTTCAACACAGAAACGGCAGAGTCTGGAAACCTGAAACGATAACACAGTGTTTCGCTCTTCGCGATTGCTCAGAATCATTATTTTTCCCCCAGCTGCTCTGCCTTCATTGATCTGGCACACATCACACTACCAAATGGGACCTTGAGAACCAGAAGGCTTTGTCACCGTCAAGCAGACACTTCTCTTAAAAATAAAATACAAGAAAATTCTGTTTCAATTGAACCAAATTATCTAAACTAGAACTTGACATCCTAATTTCTTACTTAAAGGTTGTTATAGACTAGCAAAGAGAAGGAACAGAAGCGAGATCACTTCATCTCAAGCTCCATACGTCCCACAGAAAGTCTTTTATCTGCTTTCTCAGTAGTAAGGTGGATCCAATAAAAGAAAAGGTGAGAAGCAAAGTGTGGGTATTCTCCCTGAGCAAAACCTAGAGTTTAGAGTTCAATTAGCTCAAACTTGTAAGAGAACAAAAGGGAAATTATTATTTTTTTACGAAAGCTCAAGAAGAATTCCCTCTGGTTCAGATTACACTTTTGGAACTTCAGTGTTTGCCAGTACTTATCTTTTTCTCTTCTTTTTTAAGTCATTTCTTTTATTTTTGAGATTATAATATAATCATTTCCCCTTTCCCTTTCTTCTTTCAAATTCATAGCTTCTTTTGCATTGTTATTACATAAACATATGTGTATTGAATTCATATCTATTCTTAAATAAGATCTGCCCAGTCTACATACTATTACTTGTGTGTGTTTTCAAGATTGACCATTTGGTAGTGGACAACCAATTGGTGTACTCTTCCCTGGATAAGACTGTTTCTCTGGCTCTCAGCATTCCTTTGTTTCCTGGAACTCTTTGAGTAGGGGTGAGGACTCATATAGCCAAGTTCTAATGGATTATCTATTAAAAACAACTCCCACACCTAAGGCTCAGAAAACATTGCAGAGGAGAGACTGGAAAGATTAAAAGGCCCAGAAGATCAGGGAGTTTGGGGGCTGGAGAGATGGCTCAGAGGTTAAGAGCATTGTCTGCTCTTCCAAAGGTCCTGAGTTCAATTCCCAGCAACCACATGGTGGCTCACAACCATCTGTAATGGGGTCTGGTGCCTTCTTCTGGCCTTTAGGCATACACACAGACAGAATATTGTATACATAATAAATAAATAAATAAATATTAAAAAAAGATCAGGGAGTTTGTAGACAAAAAGTCTCACCAGCATGACATGATCTGACTAAGGACAACAACAGTAGACATGACAGAACGGAAGGGAGAAAGGCCAGTGTTTTTCTTAAATGATGCTCTAATTTATATCTTGAAGGTCCCCCCAAATGTCCAAGTATTAAAGACTTAGTCCTTAGTCATAGAGTACTATGACTGGAGATGGTGCTCATTTCAAGATGTGAGGTATAATGGAGGGTGTGGTCATTGGAGCATGCCTTGAAAGGAATACTGGGACTCCACCCTCTCCTTTTCCCTCTTTTAATTCCTGGCCATTCACTGAAAAGGAACCTCTCATCCTTGATTGCAAACATGCTGTTCATAGAAGAAAACAAAACCATTACTCTACTATTGTTTTTTATATCGCATTGGTTTATGAAAGTGTGGTGACATTTAGCACCACTAAAAGATCAAAGAAACAGAGTCCGGGTGGCTGTGGACGGAAACCTCTGAGGCTGTGAACTGAGATAAGTCTTCCCATTTTGTAAGGCGGTAGCCTCAGACATTAGTTGCAGTAACAAAAGGGTGGCAACTGTAAACTTTCAGAGCAATGGCATTTAATGACATCTCACTAGACACTCCTGAGGTCACTTAAGAAGGATCTGGGTGAATCACCTTGAGAGAGTTCGCTGGACTTGCTTTTTCTCGTGTAGAAAGAGTAGAGTCAGTGTCTAGCATATATAGGATCTAGCAGTAGATACAGAAATCTTAAAAAATTTCTCATTTAAATCATAGATTATATTCTGCCACATGTCAACTTGGCCTCCTCCAGCTCTTGTTAAAATGCTGCTAAAATCACCATATAATCACTGGAGTTCAAGAGTAACTTTCAAATCTATTCAGCTGTACCTCAAAAACTACATGGCAAGAATGTGCACTTATTTAAAGACAAACCTGGAGACAAGATCTGGGATGCATTGGCACTAGGGACCCAGGCCAGCTGGCCTGGGTCTGAAAAAGCATGGGATAAATCCGGACTAGCTGAACATAGAGGACAATGAGGAATACTGAGAACTCAAGAACAATCGCAGTGGGTTTTTGATCCTACTGCACGTACTGGCTTTGGGGGAGCCTAGGCAGTTTGGATGCTCACCTTAGGAGACCTGGATAGAGGTGGGCGGTCCTTGGCTTCCCACAGGTCAGGGAACCCTTATTGCTCTTAGAGCAGATGAGGGAGGGTGACTTGATTGGGGGAGGGGGAGGGAAATGGGAGGCGGTTGCGGGGAGGAGGCAGAAATCCTTAATAAATAAATAAATAAATAAATAAATAAATAAATAAATAAATAAATAAATAAATAAATAAATAAATAAAGAATTCTGAGGATGCTAGAAGACCAAAGGTCACAGAGCCGAGTATGCTTAGTAAATCTCACAAGTGTGAAGTTAAATAAGGTTTATTGTGTGTTCTGGGTTCTGTAAAGACATGGACCATACAGTCTTGTGGGATATGAATTAACCAAGCAGCATTTTGTTGTATAAAGTATTAATATTCATAATTAATCAATAATTAATTAATTATACTTAATTAACTATATATTTTATAAAAAGTATTCACATTTATGTGAATGTTTAAGATAGATAGATGTATGCCCTTGGCACTCTCAATTCTCCTAAGAAATTTAAGCTCCTGTAGTATCAATTTACTAAGTGATGTCTTGAGAATGTCAATTTTCCTATGCAATAAATTCTCCTTGCCTTAGACATTTAAAAGGGAGACTCTGTCACGTGTTCTGCCTTCAATTCACAGAGCTGTGAAGAGCATCAACAGGGAAAGACGTGGGGAAAAATAGCCTCATGGGACTCTCAAAACTAACAGGAAGAGTATGCTTTTTCAGTATTGAGAGTCTATAAAATCCACATTGTCTAAGCGCAAAGTCAAGGAGAAGCAACTGCAATGGGCTGCAGACAAAGGTTCATGGGGGAGTCCTACCCTTTTTGTGTTCTTCTGGGTTTGCCTTCAAGCTCTGGGCATGGAACACATTGAGTAGTCACATCAGAACACAAGGACAAGTATCCGCAAGAAAAAAACAGGGGGTGCAGGCTTGGAAAAGCCGAGATCTATCACTAACTTCAGACTTACTGGGGTGTTTTCCTGACATTGCTCTGCTCTTGGGGAGCTGTTGCTATCTTATGGACTCTTAAGCTTCCAATCTAATTATGGAATCTTATTTCTGACTAAAATGGGTAATGATCGTGGGTGGCTCCACAAGCTATGAAATTTAGTCACGACTTATATAACTGGGATGGGACTGATCAGACTCTGTGGCCAGTTCCTGCGACTCAGGAATCTGAACCTCCTCTATCCACAAATGCATGAGATCGGCTGTGTTCTTACTTCCACTGGGCACAACTATCTTCTTTAGCTTCACGCTGCTGCCTCTCTTTACTCTGTATCCTTCCTAAGTTTCACCAAATGTCTCCCAAATTGTTTAGATCACCTCTGAGTTTTTGGTCAGTAGTGTGTATAACAGTACTTCATGGTCTAGCCTTCTACAGGTCTTCCTTTGCTCAAGATCCAACCCCATAGTCTGTCTACTGTAAAGATTTCTGAGTCCTCCAAAGTCCTCCTACCCAACTTGGAGGGTCTGCTGTCCTGTTGTGCCCTGTTCTTCAGAGAGTCTTTCTTCCCCTGTATTAATAGCAGTCGTGTGGATTTATCATGAATCTGACATCCTTCCACACTTATCAGTTCTATTGACATGCCAAATCATTTATTATTGATCTGGACATCTCTGTTGTTTCTCCCATGCCCTAATCACAGAGTTTCTGCCACCTGATTCTCCCTATTCCTGACAGAACCGAATCTGTCCAACCTCACCCACACAGGTTCTCACAACGAAGGCTTAGCAAGGCGGTGAAGGTAGAATGTGGTAGGAGCTATGTAGGCATTGTGGACTGTTGATAGGTGCACTGGCTGCTTTGGGAAGGTTATTTTACTCCCTTAGGTCTCTCTTCCCACACTCACAACTTCTTTGGAAATCTATCCAACATCAGGCCTGAGTTTTCACGGAACGTGTCTAGTCGTTTACCACACATGTGATCATCCAAGATGTCAGGTCCTTAGAAAGTGCACTCTTTGTTCTGGGTGTGACAGCTTCTTCCTGTAATCCTAGCCCTCTGAAATCTGAAGCAGGGGGCTGACTGCAAGGTTACAGTCAGCTTAGAAGTCAGTGAGTTCCAGGAAAGCCTGAGCTACACAGAGAGTTCCAGAACAGACCAGGCTAAAGAAAGATGGGACTTGCACAACAGACCAAAAACTTACTCTCGGATGCCTTCTAGCAGTTTGAAGTTTAAGTTGTCTTCGCTTCTGTCAAAGAAGCCCTTATTGTTTATGAAGACCAAATGCCTTGGGTCATTCTTTCGCTGGACAATGTGTGCTAAAGTCACAGAATTCTGGTCGTCACAGTTTGGCCTCAGTCCATTCTGCATACAGGCATCCTCCTTGCGAGGTCTGAATCCACAGCAATTTGTATCTAAGCGATTATAAATCTGAAAATGGAAATGAAAACAAAATCCAAGATGCTGAGTAAAAGCTTGGGAAAGTCAGAACATTTCCAAAGAATGGGAGTTTTCTGAACAGCTGACTTGCCAGAATCCCAGCAGGCCAGGCTGGCTTAATTGAAAGCAACTGTTAGAAAAGTCCACAGTTCAAAGTCCTCTGACTCAGAGTCCTAAGCACTTCCAGCTTCTGCTAACAGCTCCAACGTCAGGTCGTCCAACTCAAGCGCCTCCACCCTTGGTATCCGCAGTTCCCACGGAATCACATTCGAGCATGTGGCCAGCACAATCTCTGACTCGAGACGCAGCGCCATACTTGTACATACCCAGGGGTCTAGCTCTTGTTTTCTCCCTAGGCTGGGTTCTGTAGATTCTGATGATTTTGTTGACTGTAAAGTCTACTGTACAGACTTCAGTATTGTAGTAGCTAACCAGAAATAAGACAGAGGAAATCTCTAGGAGGTATATGACCCAATAATGAAGCATCAGCTAGATCCTGAATACGTGCCAAAGCTACTGAGATTTCAGTTTTAATGCAGAGGTAGAAAGATTGGTTCCAATACTGTCCAATGTCACTTCTTTTGATCAGGACAGGGCTATTACATAGAGCAGCCCTGTCTCAAACAAAAACAAAATGAAATGATCAATAAATTTCTTCTAAAGAGTTAAACTCCAACTAAAATTCCAATTATATAGTCTAGTATAATCAAAACTATAAAACAATTCATTTCCCCTACAAATATTAATATAATTGAGCATGAATGTATGATGGTAATAATGAAAAACAGGCTCCAGGCAGTTTAACCCTAACTAACAGTTTTGCAGAATTTGGTCCCTAGTTGGCTGTCCTCCTTGCTTTCGGACTTGTGGGAAGGCAGAGGAAGCTGAGAACCAAGGAGAGGAAGAGGAGTGATGAGGGTTCAAATCCCTTCCTATGATCTAACCTGATTACTTTAAAACTCCTACTGAACACATCCTCTTAAAGGTTCTATTACCTCCCAGCAGTGCCTTCAACTGGGGACCAAGCCTTCAATACATGGGAATGTGGGAGAGAATTATGATCCAAACTATAACAAAAACCATGAATATTCAGTGTATTCATGTTTGATCATAAGCTCTCGTAAATTTAGGCCTTGTCGACATTTCTGAAAATATATTTTATGGTTTTTTATTTTTAAACCCCATGAAAGCATGGGCAATTAGAGGTGGAAAGGAATGACATAGAACAACTTTTTATTGCTTTCCCCAAGTTCAGCTGTTCCCTGCAGTGTGTTTTAAAGCGTCCTATATAATCTAATTTAGAGTCATGACACATTCTGATGATTTCACCAATTCTCCGACAGCCTACTGTGCCAGGCAACTCTGACCAACATCACAGACGGTGACCAGCATCTTCTAGGAATGTTGCCACAGATGCTCTTCAGATTCAAACATGTGCTTGGTGAATACATTACCATGTGCTGAGTGTATGCGAATGTATACCTAGGGGTATAATATATAACATATATCAGTCAGACTTCAGGCCCCAAATGATTTCTTTTTCTCTGTTTTCCTTGCTTTCTGACTAGAGTAAAGTATGCCCTTCTATTTTTGTACTTGTTTAGCAATGGTTTATGTAGCTATTAAATCATGCCGTCTAACTCTTCAGAAGTTTGTCATAATTTTCCTTCTTAGTCCCCCATTCAATATACCAAGGACCATTTGACCGCCGTAACCCAGACCCTTAAGGTCAGCACCATTTGCCTGGCAGCTGATTTAGGTATAGACCAAATATAATTCTGCATGCTTTTAAGACAGCTCACCAATTTTTAAAGCCTAATGAAGCACATCCCACACAGCTATGAAGCCCAGATGTCTTTTTAATGAGCTTGTTTAGTGCACACATTAAAACAAACACTGAAGGATTGTGAAGAAAAGCACCCGCAATGCCCATCTGTGTCTCTCTGTTCTTAAGCGGGTATCCTGCAAAGAAGCCTATCGGAGGGTAAATATTTTCAGGTAAGCAATAATGATGCTAATCACATTGGTGTTTGAGTTCGTATTACTTTATTAATTTACTTATTCTGTGTGTTTGCGGTGGTGCGGGTGTGTTTCCATGACAACCTCCACATGTGGAGGTCAGAGGACAATCTTTGGATATGGGCCCTATCCTTGCACCACGTGGGTACCAGAGACAGAATTCAGGTCATCAAGTTTGACAGAAGGCACCTTTACCAACTTAGCCATGTCACTGGCCCTGACTGAATTCACACTTTCTTCAACTGTAAGACAAGGAAAAATCATTTTTGCAAAACTGATCTACCGCTGAAGAGGACTGCCAACTGTCATTTTTCGTAAAAGTGCTCTTTCCTTCTTTAGAAAAATAATATCTTTTTAGTGTTTACCTAACTAAAATTACACTCAGAAAAATCCAGGTATTCCACCCAATTTTTTAAAGAGATGGGGATGGATATTTTTAGGTATATTTCCTTCAAAACAGTCCACCCTTAGTTCCATTTTCGTTTGGTAGCAATAGTTTTGTCTGTAGGAAAAAAAAATACATCATCCAAGTGACTTAAAATGCCTGCTATAGCACGGAACCAAGGGAACCTCTGCCTAGCTGCATGGCTCCTCAAGAGCCACTAGACAGCTGCAGAAAACCGACTCCTTCTACACAAAGGGACGAACCCCACCCAGCTAGGTGTTCAAGTCCCCCAAGGACTCAGGTTAGCTTATTCATCTCTCCATTGTCTTCAGAGTAAGATGATTAACCAAGTCTTGCAGACAATGTCTCAACAAAGCAAGAGACGCTAAATGAGGAGACTGAGCTAGGAAGCAGAGCTAGCTAACATCTCGGGGTCCCTCTTCTCACACAGGACAGAACTCAGTATCTCAGCTCAGAAGTCTAAGCTGCTCTCACCCACGCTCTTATCCACACTGATCGTATCATTCCGGTACTGTCTCCCAGTGGGGACAAAAAAAAAGCATTTGTTTACATTTGCATAAAATGTTAAATAATTCAGTATTCAGTAAATACTGATTACTATAAGAAGTTCAGAAGAAGCCCAAGAACCTCAGCCCAGAACTGCAAAGGAAAACGCATGAAGGAGTGCTCCTAAAACTTGAGTTTAAAGAATCAGGCAGCATTAGCTGGAGAAGAAATATTTCATTACACTTGGTGGACAAAGTGCTCTCCTGAAATGCTATGGAGATCTCTAAAGAGCTCGCACGCACTGTTTGCATGGCTGTCACAGCCTGGTCCTTGAGACACATTGCACAGCACAGTTACAGTGCCCTGTTGGGAAGGATGGGGACATTGAGCCTATAATTCGTGATCCTAGAGAAACTAAATAAGAAGGTGAACCCAAAGAAAAACATATAGTCATCCTCCTGGATATTAACCTTTATCAGGCGATGAAAGCAGACAGAGACAGAGTCCCACATTGGAGCACTGGACTGAAATCCCAAGGTCCAAATCAGGAGCACAAGGAGAGAGAGCACGAGCAAGGAACTCAGGACCGCGAGGGGTGCACCCACACACTGAGACAATGGGGATGTTCTATCGGGAACTCACCAAGGCCAGCTGGCCTGGGTCTGAAAAAGCATGGGATAAAACCGGACTCTCTGAACATAGCGGACAATGAGGACTACTGAGAAGTCAAGAACAATGGCTCTGGGTTTTGATCCTACTGCATGTACTGGCTTTGTGGGAGCCTAGGCAGTTTGGATGCTCACCTTACTAGACCTGGAAGGAGGTGGGAGGTCCTTGGACTTCCCACAGGGCAGGGAATCCAGACTGCTCTGCTCTTCGGGCTGATGAGAGAGGGAAAGTTAATTGGGGGAGGGGAAGGGAAATGGGAGGCGGTGGCAGGGAGGAGGCAGAAATCTTTAATAAATAAATAAAAATAAATTACTATCCGTGTGTGCCCATTCACAAACGAAACTCTAGTTTATCACAGATCACAACGAAAGGCATAGTAGCTCATCTCTGTTCCAAGTGCAGTGCGGGGATGTATTGAGATCATCAGATGTAATGTTGTAAGTTTTACTGCACCACAGAAAGGCTCTGGAGAGAGGCACCAGGCAACTAACAGCCTATTTTAGGGAAAGAAATTCACTTCCTATAATTTGAATAGGCAGAGCTGAGTAAAAATAACCCCTGCCAGAGACACACCCACCTCCCTGCAATGACTTTTAAAAGGCATGCCAACTAACAGAAGAAGACAAGTATTTTTGTATCTTGTAAACTCTTGGTTTGTAGCCTGAATTTATATTAAGCAGGGAAATCTAACACAGAAAGGAGGGGACTGGAGAGATGGCTCCGGGATTAAAAAAGTATTGCTGTTCTACAGGACTCAGATTCAATTCCCAGCACCCACACAGTGGCAACTCCAGTCTCGGGGGATCCGATACCCTCTTCTCTCCTCCCGGGGTACCAGGCACATAGGTGATACACATACATGTAAACAAGATGTTCATACACTTAAATCACATGTTTAACATTAAAAAATAAACAAATTGAGAATGAAACAACCTAAATTTTTTCCTTAGGAATTTATACTGAGCAAAAAAATTTTAAATTAGAAATGAAGTATACCTAATCTAAGAAAATCCTCTTAAAATGCCTTCCTCTAATGAGAAATGAGACAGCACTTTAGCTTACATGAGCTAGGATAATCAAGGAGCTAAAACTTCCACCTGTTCAGGTATGAAGGGATAACATCACTGGAAAATGGTCTCTTGTACAGTGACCTTGTCCATAGTTAGCATTTGCATAGAATTCCTGTCGATTTTATTTTTTTCAATAATAGGAATTTATTAAAAGAAAATTAACAAGAATAAAGACCAACTATGTGACAATGCTCAGATGCCATTCTGATCACAGCTGGAATTGGCGTGACGAACCCAACAGCTGGCTAGACCCATATTCTTTTTTTTTTAATTAATTTATTTATTTATTTATTAAGGATTTCTGCCTCCTCCCCTCATCCGCCTCCCATTTCCCTCCCCCTCCCCCGATCAAGTCACCCTCCCTCATCTGCTCGAAGAGCAATCAGGGTTCCCTGACCTGTGGGAAGCCCAAGGACCGCCCACCTCTATCCAGGTCTCCAAAGGTGAGCATCCAAACTGCCTAGGCTCCCTCAAAGCCAGTACGTGCAGTAGGATCAAAAACCCACTGCGATTGTTCTTGAGTTCTCAGTATTCCTCATTGTCCTCTATGTTCAGCTAGTCCGGATTTATCCCATGCTTTTTCAGACCCAGGCCAGCTGGCCTTGGTGAGTTCCCGATAGACCATCCCCATTGTCTCAGTGTGTGGGTGCACCCCTCGCGTAGACCCATATTCTTAATGGAACTCAGAACACTAACCAATTCTGACAAATGGACTGTTGTTCTCTAGTCTTTCAAAATATTTTGTTTTTGCCTTCTACATTGACCTTGCTTTCAAAATTATTTTTACATCCACTATATGTGGAATCTCCCAGTCTAACATGGATTCATTTCTGTGCTTCTTATAAATCAAGGCTTTATACATAACTGACTAAAAGTCTTTCAAAACATTAAGGCTTATTACATTATAGATGTTTTAATCATTAAGACAATCCAAACTGGTATGTGGATACATACCAATGTTACATACAAATGAAGAGAACCACTCCAAGAGGGTAACTCAGCTGCCTAGGAGGAGAAGCAAGAGCCGGTTTTCTCAGCAGCTTGCCTTGGCGTCTCATGCTTACAGACCAGTGTGCTTACTGCCGTGATGTTACAGCCTCTTGTGCTAGGCATGGTTGGTTTTGTATGTCTTTACCAGTGCACTTCCTATCTTAGAAAGAATGTGTACTTGATAACTGTTTGTTAATGAAAAACACGAATTCTCAGTAGTCCTCATTGTCCACTATGTTCAGCAAGTCCAGTTTTATCCCAGCTGGCCTTGGTGAGTTCCCAATAGAACATCCCCATTGTCTCAGTGTGTGGGTGCACCCCTCGCAGTTCTGAGTTCCAATGGGTTTTTGATCCTACTGCACGTACTGGCTTTGTGGGAGCCTAGGAAGTTAGGATGCTCACCTTACTAGACCTGGATGGAGGTGGGTGGTCCTTGGACTTCCCACAGGTCAGGGAACCCTGATTGCTCTTCGGGCTGATGAGGGAGGAGGTTAAAATAAAAACATAAAAAAATACTCAAAAAAAAACCATGAAAACTGTCTCCCCAAGGGTCCACTCACCTACCTGACATGAACAATACAAAACCCCTCCGACTGGCGATGAAGCCAGACATCCATGTTCCTCCATCTATTGTCCTATTAACCATCTCAATATAACAATTGAGTTTTGAGATGCAATACATGCGATTTCACTCATGGTATTTAAAAAGTATGAGCTTATAGGCAGACATTTAATAAAGCATCATTTCATTCACCATGGCCATTCTTGAGAAAATCTGGTGTTTATGTGTATTTTCCTGAGACATGCAGATAGACACAGACTCGGACTATTACTGGTGGATTACTGCCTACCCTGATTCATGCTAAGACGTCAACAAATCCATGTGGGGGATCTTCTTTCCTTCTCGCTCTGTCAGTCATCAGTTCAAGACAGGAAAGAGGCAGAAAGGGTGACAGAAAGCTTTGCATGCAGCCGAGAACAGGAACAGAGACAGTCTTCCGGAGACAGATTTTAGCAAATCAGCTCAACTTTACTCCAGAGTATAAGGAATACATGGGATTGGGGAGCCTGCGGACAAACAAGTGTGGCAGTAGGGTCCTATAGCAGAACTCCCAGCACAAATCTCCTAGCCAGAATCTGTGCCATAGGTCAAGCTCGAGATGAATCAGGCATCTAGTTTAGAGACAGCTTTCAAATAAGGTCAGTCCTCCAGGCCCAGGGACATTCTCCAGATAAGGACAAGTCGAGGCAGAAAGTTCTGCTGCAGGGAGGGAGTCCCCAGCTGTCTAACTTTGAGATAAGCTGCTAGACAGTGTGGAGGCTGCCGCAGCCTCTGACCAGCCAGCAATATTTTCCGACAAATTCACTTAAGAGCGTGAACACTAACAGAGAAAACGGCAAAGGGAGAAAGCAAACAAGTCTCGGTATTATGAAAATATTTTGACCTTGTAGTTCCTTGGAAAGCCTGTAAAAGCCATTGCCCCAGACCAAATCTCACTTGATCTGATCCCATCACAGTAATGGTTTTTTGGAAGCTCCATCCATCTCTTAGAGAACGATGTCTATAAACAACAACATTAACATGACTGGGGAGTACATAATGGACCAAGCAGCTCCTGGTTCACCCTTAACACTGTCTCTGAGTCTATATCCTCAGTAACTAATACCAAACAGTGAAGGTTTTTAAATAGCCATACACTAGTATATTGACTAGCAAATGTGTGAGTAGATGATGACACTCTATGCATTATAGTGGTTCTTTAGGAATGTCTGGGAGAATGGGCAGGGCATATCAATATCCATCAGATTCAATGACAAGTTCAGAGTTTTTAATTTACTTCACAACAGATCAACCCAGAATCGAGACCAGCCTGGTCTACAAGAGCTAGTTCCAGGACAGGCTCCAAAACCACAGAGAAACCCTGTCTCGAAAAAACAAAAAAACAAAAACAAAAACAGATCAACCCAGAAGTCCAACTCACAAAACTCCTGTCTCCCCGAAACATTAACATTAGTAAGTGGGTCTCGCAAAGGAGCAGTGATACCGGGAAGAAGGTGAACTCTAGCTCACAGAACGTGTTAAAGAGGCTTTGAGTCTCAGACATAGCAGGCTGTCTCACACTCACCATCTTCCCATCACCCCATGTATGACCAGACACATGACTGAAAGATTCTAACTGTGCATTATTCATATCAGTACTGTCTGGAAAGTTCACAGCAACTGTGAAAATAGATTTTAAAGTTGGCCCATAGCTAATCAATATGTTCTTTACTTCTGACTAACAATAAAATTAGAATTGAACAATAAATATCTGGTTGGTTATCACAAAGAAATATAGGATTATGTATAGCATAGTTTTAATCAAACATTTCTCTCTTTGACTCAATATAAAAGCAATCACTTGGGTCAATTGATCTCTTAGTTTAGAGAAATAAAAGACAGGGGTTTCTGGGATATGTGCAAAAGCATGTACAAAGTTCTGCTACTGTATGACCCAGAAATCCGAGTCCTATGTACGTACCCAGAGAAGATGAAATCAGTGTGTCTACTGGGCATCTACATCCCACGTTCACTGCCATACTCTGTGTATGACAGTCAAACCATGGAGTTATATCAGGTGTCTACGCGGATGAATGGAAAAGGAAACCATGAGTCACACATGGAGCATTATTTATAGAAGAGAATAAAATCCTGCTATTCTGGACAACATGGACAAAACTGAAGAACATTCTATTACATGAAACTAGTCAAGCACAGAAAGAGAACTCACATGTGCCCCACTGATCTGTGAGAGCTTGAAGCATTGATGCTGTGGAAACTGTGTGCAGACTCATGTTCACCAGACACTGGAAGGGTTGGGAAGGGATGGTAAGAGAAGATGACTAAAGGGCACAGGGTTACAGCGGGGTAGAAGGAAGAGTGAGCTATTCTGCAGTGCAGTAACGCAACTGCGGCTAACAACTATTAACTGCCTCTTTCAAACGAACTATTAGAGATGATTTTGGACACCCAAAAATGAGAGATGATGGAGATGCATCCTTCTGCCAGCACAAATCGCATATACATAGTAGAAGACTGCACTCTCAGGCAAATATGGACAATGAATTATTTTCAATATTTAGAAGAAAAATATATTAACATTTTTAAATATTTCATGTTGGGATCAGACATCTTGGGAAGCTATGTGTTCCTTCCCAAGGGGCATAGGTTTTTTGAGGCACAAATTATTCAGAAAGTGAACAAAGCAGACGTGGTGGCAGCAACACACAATCCTAGCATACAGGAAAACAATGAAGGAGAAGGATTGTGAGTTTGAGGCCAGCCTGTGAGACCCTGTCCAAAAACTGTTTTTTAAAAAGTGGGGGTGGGACTGGCTAGTCTCCAGAAAGTTGGCTCCTGAGCCAAGTGTGAGTCGATGTAGTTAAGGACCGCTCTTCTTCCTCTCCCCCTCTCTCGTTTCCAGAACAAAACAATTAAATAGTTTACATGTTGTGAAGTGAGAGAATGTGGTTTCTAAACCTCAAGTCTCCAGCAGAAGACGAGGTCAAAGCCCAGATGGGAAAACCATCACAGCTCAGTGCACATGCATTTGCTTTCCCTCCTCATACAGTCACAAAGAGGACGTCAGCACCACAAGTATGTTCCTTTTAAGACCCATCAAAGTGAAGCATTTGCCCCTTGAATTAGAGACCCTATAATTCCACTGTCTCCTTCCTCCCATCCTGAGGTCTTGAGAAAACCTAATTCTCAGAGGAAATCCTGTCCATTTCTGCCGAGGAAGATTCTGTAGACCTTCCGATGAGACACAGTTTGGAGGCAAGAAATCGAAAGGAGCTGTCCTGTTGAAAGGAAATATATCCAAGAATGGTCAAAGAGGAAGATGTGGGATCAACCCAAAGACACCTGGGGAGGAGTCTCACTGAGAAACAGGGCAGGGCAATGATGTTTTGCCAGCGTCAAGAGGCAAGCCCTCAAATCTCAAATGATAATTGAGGCCAACAGAGAATCAAGAAATCCCTCAATCGAAATACATTGACTTACATAGAAACCCATCGATGGTTTTCTAAATGTCTCTAATTCCCAATTTGGATTCTACAGTAAAATAAGAAGTGCTGAAATGCACTGTTTACTCACTTCGGACCTGAGGATAGGTGCTGGGGCCTCACCTGTGTCAAGCATGTCCTCCATCGCTCAGCTATACCCCTGGCTTCCACAATAATTTTTAAAGCACGAATGCATTTAAACTTAATTATCCAATCAAACGGAAGTCCTTACAGATATAGTTTAGCTTTCTGAATGGTAGATTCAGCGACGCTTCTCACGGTAAATGGCAGCTAAGAAAGACTACCCACAAGATCAATTGGGAGCTCTGGGTGGCATCTGGCTCATAAAGGAGTCTGTTAAAGGTGGCGTGGGCAGGAAGAGACAGGCTTTGGGGGCCGTTCTGAGGAAGTGTCAAACTTTGCTGTTGCTTGACTGTGAAACTCTAAGGAGAGGCAGGCTAAAAGGTGGCTCAGGATGCACAGACCGGGCAGATTTAACTCAGTAAGGAGGAGAAGCAGGTAGGTCAAGAGAGGAAGCCTTTAGGGATGAGCTGATAAAAATACCCTCAGGCAGTCTGAGAACCTAAGGGACCAGCTGCTCCTGAACACAAATTCGTGAGCTAGGCATGCATAAAAATAATAACTAATCGAATGTGTGGTTTACTTTTAAATAAACTGTCTTGAATTAAATGTAGTGTAATGAGATAATTGAGTAAAGTCTGTCAGCTGGATGTAATGAGGCAGACTTGGAGCCCCACACTCAGGAGACTGAGGCAGGAGAACTGGAGGTTTAAGGCCCATGTGGGTACATAGCAAGACCCTGTCTCAGACAGGAAAAGAATAAGATCAATTCTTCCTAGAATTAATATAAAATAGCCCCAAACCTTCCTTAATAGCAATAATTTTTACATAGTTTCTCCATTGAAGGCCCAAACCCTCTGTTTCTTATTCTTTTAATCTCACAAGTAATCCTTCTTTTTATACTACATCCAACGTCTCTCTTCCACTAAATAGTAAAAAGCAAGACACATTGTGCGCGCACAATAAACAGCGAGGTTTCTGGTCAGTCCACCCTGTTATTAGAAACAGTATTGGATATTTAGAATTAAACTGCACTGTTGCAAGATAATATTAAAAGGAAGGGAGACCTTGGGAGGACTTTTAAATAAGATAGCATCATTATCATCCTAAGCATAGCCATTAAGTGTGTTAAGAAGCCTCGGCAATGCTGAAATAGTGTCTTCTGAATTTCACGGACAAAATGAGACAGTTTAATAAAACTAGAATTCTGTAATAACCATAAGATATGCACGTCCATCCCGGTGAAGTTTGACCTTGGCAAGTTTTCTAAAATGTATCTTTTTTTCCTAGAGAATTTCATACATGTATATAAATCAAAATCATATACACCCCATTCCCTGACTCTAATTCCCCCCAGATGCCCTCCAACCCATCCCCCTTACAACTTCACATCCTCTCATTTGTACATTTGTCAGTGACTCATAAAGTCCACTGAGGGGTGCTAATATGAGTGTTTGATCATCCACTGGAGACCTACCAGTTACCACACTCTCAAAATGTGATTCTCCTTTACCGAAGACCTCTAGCCTGCTAAACAGCTCCTCAGTAAGGAAGGCCTGGGGTCCCGGAGAATACATCTATGAACCTCAGTCATTTATATTGTGTAGAGAAGCGTCCTTTACCTGAGCAAGTGATGGATGGCCAAGGAAATCAACCAGGTGATCTCAATCTCCCCATAAGAATTGGGCTGCTTTCTCAACAAACAATACGAAGCAAGAATACACACTTCTGTGGCGCCATTGTTCCTCTCCCTCTTCACCCACTAGGTCTAAACCAGTTCATCAAGATAATTAACAGCTATCCCTGAAGCTAATCCCAGACTTTCTTTGCTACTTGATCCCAAGACATGACTTGAAGCCGCCATCCCTCCCTGTTTGCTGTCGGGTAAATGAGAAACTGCACCGTTTGTTGGAACTTCCAGTAATAATACACAGACAGAGGTCATTTACATCGATAATGCCGCAATACTGAAAACCAATTAGGTTGAGCCAAACTGTGTTTGGGAGTCCTTTTTCATCTATCAAGGGGCCATAAACAGAATCTTTCTTTGCCTGGCAGAGAAGGTTCAAAATGAGTAAAACACTGTTTTGTAAAAGAGAGTAAGGTTCTCCTTTGCATAGAAGATGGTTGAACGCTCACGGGGCAAAGTGTGTGTACGTGCATGAGCACCTGAGTTCAGGTCCCAGCACCCACATTAAAAGCCAGGAGGCTCACACTTGTAATTCCAGTACCAGCAAGCAAAGACAAGAAATTCCCAGTGCCTCAGTGGCCAACCAATGAACATCTGATCTCCATACACTAGGGCATACACACACACACATACAGATGTGTTCACATGTGTGCACTTGCGTGTACACACACACACATACACAAAACGGTTGGCATTTTTAGTTTTATCACACCACTAAGTGAGAAACTAAACAACCCACAAAGATCAAAGCAAAGGGGATGCCATGGAATTCATCCCAGAGCGAATTCCTTAGGCACCAGATGAGAAGGGGAGAAAAGGTAACTGGAGGAGACAGCTGTCATGACAAGACAAACTGTGGCTAATTGCTGAATTGATGACCTGGGCTTCATTACTCACAGCCAGCTAAGAGGGAAAAAAAAAAACAGGAAGCGCTTCAGGCGCCCTTTTCCCGCTCGACAAACTTTTTCACACATTGAGCTCATTGCTAAGATTCTTCTCCATTAAAATTTCTTTCTATGGAGTCTTGTTTTCTGGTTTAAATGTCAAACTCCCTAACTTCATTCTCAAGCCAGCCATTTGAAAATAATCCACCGCTTCTGGTTTCTTTCCATAAGACTTATTATGGTACCAGGTATATTCTATGATAGCTATCTTTCTCTCATAGGAAATCTCATGATCCTTGAGGCAGAAGATGGCCTCTTTCAACCTTTTTATGCGCAGAATTAAACTTCCCTGTGTCTAGGACAACAAATGAGAACTTGGGAAAATATGTGACAGTGCAAAGAAATATGCTATAACTTTTGGTGACTGTGAAACCAACTATCCCTGAACACACAACTGTTGCTCCCTTAAGGAAAATATCCATTCATTTCTCATCCTACAAACAGTCTCGGAAAGTGTAAGTCCATCAAACAATACAAAGTGCTAACCATTTTCTGTTCATTCGATTCTTTGCATATCCCCCAATCCCCTTCCTTTAACAATGTTACTTACTGTCTGTGTCACAAGCAGCTTTTCTTCTACTTATAACAATCCTAATTCGACACATCAGATCTAATATTTTAATATAATTGGATAGATTTCCCTAAACAAAAACAGGGCCCAGATACTGTGACATTTCCAAACATTTGGCTGCTAACAGGATGGTTACAAGTCCAGTAAGACAGGAACTTGCCCTTGAGGAAATCAGACTTTATAAGAAAAGACAGAGTTGTCATAAAGAATTAAACCTCAATAACAGACAACCTAGAAGAAAAATATATTGGTCCATAAGTGTTCAAAGAAATTAAATTATTTGTCAAATTACATTCAATGAATAAAATGAAGGGAAGATTGGTTTACTTAACTTCTACTTATGTCTATGAATGTCTAGGTGCTTAACTTGCAGAGTTAATAAATATTTATTAATAATAATAAATTAATAAAATAATATTAATAAATATTTATTAAATATGTATCAATTATCATTCTAAATACACAAAGTTATGTATAAAAGCAATTTGTTCTTTCAATAGCCCTCTAAACAGTGTCCTATTTTACAGGTGGAAAAGCCAAAAAGAGGGAAGCTGAAGGGATTTCTCAAGGCTAAGAAACAACTAGCGGCAAGGTTGACAATCATCTTCCACAAACTAATCCATCTCAGTTTCTTACCATGATAGTAAAGTCTCCCAAGTCAGAAAACAGGGATTCCACGTGCTGAACCTGCTTCTGTTATTTTATCTAATCTTTTGAGAGAAATTGGGCCAAGCCTTAGAAACAAAATAGTCTCTAGAATGCTTAGTTTTCTCGTCCCTGTGGTGATAAATTTTGGCCTGTGCAGTTCATACCCCCACACTTCAAGAAGAAAAGATTGCCTGTGGCTCTTCTGCACTTTCCAGAGGCAGAAATATGGTCCGGCCTTTCTGACTATAGATTTGTTAATTGTGTGAAACTAATGGACAGTGTATGCCAAGAATAACAACTGTCCTGTGTCCCCTGGCCCTTGCTCTGACAATCACAGAGCAAGTGACTGTAATTCGCTCCAGGCATGACATCTAAAATCGTTCACAAAAGCCACTAGCTACATTCCCAAGCAACACTTCGATAAGGCATATTTCTGTTTCAAAACCAACCTCCATGTGAATGAATAGAAAAATTTTACACCAAAAAATGTTAACTATTACAGCACTCATGAAACTGGCCAGTTTATGTAGACTTTGTTTCATAAACTCCTTCAAGTGCATTAGCCCTGCTGTGGGATAAAGCAGATATGCACAACTGATTCAGATGGTTGGTACAGTGCAACCTTTCCTATCCCTTATACGGAATCCAAGCACTTGAGGTGTGAGACACTCGGGGACAGAGCTCCAAGTTTGTTTTCTCATGTTACTGAAACTGGGAACTTTACCCAGTAAGCCACAGCCACGTAGCATATACAGATTAATAGAAATGGGTTAAATTAATATGTAAGAGTGAGCCAATAAGAAGCTAGAGCTAATGGGCCAAGCAGTGATTTAATTAATACAGTTTTGTATGGTTATTTTGAGCCTAAGGTGCCGGGAACTAAGTAGCGGCTCTCTCCTCTTACACCTGCTCACCAAGCCTTATGGGATGGGTTGGCTGAGGACTAAGGAAGAAATTCATTCCCAGAATGTGTTTTTACTTTACTGAGCCCCAGGTGGGGCATGATCTTGATGAGGAAGAAGAGGTTATGTCAGATCGGAATGACTTAAACATTTAAGCTGGGAATTATGCAAAGGGTGTACCCAGGACACCCAATATCCAATGGAACAAGGTTTGTGTAAACACAGAGTTCCTAGGGTAAGTTTGAACAGCGAATGTTTGGTGAGGCACCAGCTCACCAAAGACACGAAAGAAAGAATGGGAGACAGAATGGTACAGTTAAAAGGGATGCCTTGTCCTAGAAGTGGGCATATATTACTCCCCACAAGAAAATATACTGGGGGTAGAGATTATATACCCAGCCCAGGATTCTTCAGTAGTCAAATATGATTATATTTGAGATTATAGCCATGGCACTGGCCCACAGCCTGTGCTTGAGCAGCTGGTCAGAGCACACCATGACCCAGGCTTAGCCAAGCAGCTCGAGGCAGCCCAGTGGAAACCATGTAGGGTGGAGAGATGCATAGGGGTCACATGGTAGCGCCCCAGGAAGAGTGAGCAAGGACAGCTAATGGAGAATAATTGGATTGAAGAAGGCTAAATATGGTCCTGCCTCCCATCCTTTCTACTCTATTCAACAGTGTTCTCTTTCTAAAACAGTTGATAGAAATAGTAAGATCTTTTAGTGCTTTTTTTAAAGGACCTTTCTACATTTTGAAAAGTATAACCCTAGCTACTAAATCCAAAGACCAATTGGCACTTGCTTAAGGTGGACAGAGGAAAGCCTTAAGACATCTTGCCCTCCATAAAAAGGCTTCATTACACAATGCCTGCGAGTGTCTTGGGTAGGCTACAAATGTGGAAACACATCTAGAGGGAAAGTGAAAGCAGATGTTAAAGATTCTGAGTGAAGACTCTCAGAGAGGGAAAGGGCACTCTCAGAATCCGTAAGTTATTAAAGAGAATCCTTGGGGCCAGGAATAGATTCCCCCCTATTCTAACTACCTCTGTGGCTAGGATAAACACTCTAGCCAAAAACCAGCTTGGTAGAGGAGGGGGTGTGCTTCTTCTTACATTGCCAGGTCACATCCATCACTGGGAGAAGTCAAAGAAAGGGCTCAATGCGGGAACCACGAGGCAATGCTGCTCCAGCTCACTCTGAGGCTCACCCTCAGGCTCATACTTAGTGAGCTTGCTTTACTCAGGACCACCTTACAGCCAGTAACAATCGAGACAATCCTTCACTGTCAGGCCCACAGTCCACCTGATGGAGAAAATTACCCAGCTGAGACTCTTTGCAGCTGAACCTAAGCTCTGTGAAGTTGACAGCTACATCTAAGTAAGACATAGACCTATAAACCTATAAACTGTTAGCTAAGGAGGCCCCTGAGTTCTCACAAACCTCAGAGTCTATTATTCCTGCTGTTGGTTAATGTTGGAACTAGAGAGTAAGTCCCTATTGCCGAAGACATTGCAGGTTTTGGTTTTAGGATATTGAAAATTCAAGCTGGAACTAAAATGGAAGCTCCTTCCATATTGCCCGGGTTTTACAATCCTGGAAAGTCCTATGCGGTCACTTGGGAAGAATTATCACCAAAAGCCCTGCTGTTCTGGACTCTATATAGTACACCACCAACAAACCAAGCAAAATGTGCATAACTGTTATAGGTCCAGTCAACTGTTTTCCAACTGGACCTAAGACTGTCTCCAGAGTATTATTCTTAAATGTTCAATTTTTATGAAAGTGTTGTTGAAAAATAACACTGGAGCCAGGCACGGTAGGAAGTGTGTACCATTAATGGCAGCGCTTGGGAGGCAGAGGCAAACAGATCTCTCTGAGTTCGAAGTCATTCTGGTCTACACAGTGAGTTCTAGGTCAGCCAGGGCTACACAGTGAGGCCCTGCTGAGAGAGAGGAAGTGGGTACTAGATAGAAAATACAGGAAATGGTGGTTATAGCATTCCACGGAGTGCTGGAACACGACTAAGGAGTACGATAAGAGGATAAACCTTCAACACCGCCAAGCCCCTGCTGAGACTGAGCTCTCATTCTTAGCAGTTGTCAGAACCTGAATGAGTTACCCATCCGCACCAAGATTTAGCTGGCCCGGGAAATATGTAAAACACACCCCTGTGACTCAATACCCTGTAGCTATGATGAGCAGTAATAGTGCAGGCTAGCCAGTAGCTTGCTTCTTCAGAAAGTAATTTTATAAAGAATATTCACAACCATTTCCCAGAAGAATGTAAACTTTCATAATACGGGTGCTGCACTTGGCCAGACATAGCACTCCAGGACTTAAATACAACTTCACAGAAACTCCAGGTACTGATGATCCCTTTGAGGCCTTACAACACCGTCAATCTCAGAGAACCACTTAGGCAACTGGATAAACTTACCTGTAACAAGAAATCGAAGAGAGCCATTTTGGACCACTCGTGGTGATGGACTTCAGAGCAGCCCCACTCAGGTCTGGGAACCCGGCCGTTCAGCCAGCACTTCTGTTTTAGCAACTGCTGATAAGTTCCCCAGGTGATCTTAACAGAAGAATGGCTATCATTGCTCGCTGATGCTAGAGATGAGTCCCAGAGAATGAAAGGGCGAGGGCGGCCGTCTGCGGGATGAGAGAAGCAAACATTTCACTCAGCATGCTGCCCCATTGAGAGGGCAAGTGTCCTAGGGAAGGTCACTCACTCTTCCACACCCTCTCCCACCTGTCCTACGTGAAACAACTGGTTAAACAAATTCCATCGTCCCTGCATCTCCACAAGTTTTGATATTCTTGTATCAATGATACCCCTGGTTAGTTATAAGTCTTATGAAGTGGGAAATTATTATAGACAATGAAAAGAAAATTTAACAAGGTTTATAGATGTGGCAGGAACAGGATACTAACCACTCACTCAAGCCTCCTCTGGTTTGCATGGTTTTATTCCACATCTAAAAGCAGCCACCACAAGGAAGGAAGGAATCCAGACATTTATAATTGTCTATTCAGGGTCTAAGCAGAGCGGTCTCTGTTTGTAATAACAGCTGTCTGATTTTTGAAGGCTACACCAGGATGCCGGGGGTGGGGAGAATTTTTAGAAGTCACAAATTTCAAAGAGGAATTGGATGCTTCACATCAATTACTGGAGTCTCCAAAGAAGGAAAGATGTGTGCTTGTTTCTGTTTTTCTTTTCTGATAGGAGCACAACGGTGCCCTTGGAAAGGAACAGACACACAGAACCTCATACGGTGTCTTTCAGCAAATGCCACATTCTTCAACTGTGTGTGCACAGATGTTTTGTAAAATGTCACTCAAGTTGTTTGGATCTCAGGCGCTAGATAGAAATGCCATTTGTATCATTGCTAAACTAAATAAAGTATGCTAAACCCTGGTGGAGTCATCATCAACAGGAAGGATCATGATTGAGTCCATTGAACATTTCAGGGTTAAAGCCAGTACTGTCGCTGTCAGGACCCCTCCCCACCAAATAAAGTCACAGAGATGGTGATGAGCGGCTTTGCTTTTAACTCAGAAATCCGCGTGGGGCTCTTGAAAAAAAAAACAGCTCAAACACAAGCATCTAAAAAGCCCCCTTCACTCATTCTGAACAAGCCTGAACAATAGAGCCCTGAGGAATTCCTGCCAGGATGTCCAGGCATGCCCAGGGAGTTTCTGAAAGCCCTTTGAACAACGGCCTTGGGTGTTGGGAATCTACAACTTTCTTCGCCCAGCTAGCAGCTCAGAGTGTTCTTATCTGCAGGAAACAGTCAGCTGCTTGACCCGTTTCTGAGGCTGGTGGCACACCAGTCGTTTCAAACGCATGCACTTAATCATTCCAATTGCCCCCACCTCAAGCTGTTCCCAAGAAAACTCGTTATCCATTTCATCTACAGTGTGGGGTAGCCATTGTATCCCTTCTTTCTGTTTTCTTTTACTAAGTGACAGGGGTTCCTAAGACCTAATTACATTCTAAGAGGATTAAGACAGTTCTGTATACCCCAAATACTGTGCTGATTTAAAAAAAAATGAGAGAAAAAGAGAGAGAAATAAAATCTTTGCAAGATCTGTCTATCATGTGGGGAAGACACATCAGGCCTGTGTCACCAAATATGAGTAGAAAATGCAGCTTCCAGAGACAAACACATGGGACATCTGGACTGTGAGAGGCTATGAGCCTGTACCCTTCACGTGGTGACTGACAAACAGCACTTTTCATCTCCAAGCAAGGAAGTGTTCAAAAGTATAAAACTAACACCACATGTCACAGCCACTACACCGGACAGGCAGGCAGCCATTTCCTATACAACCCCAGCCCTGGGAGGAGCAAGAAGTGATCTATAGAAATCAGAGAAACCTTCGTGGCTAGCTCCTCATCTTTAAGAGTACTCACGCCTTATGGTAAAACTAAATAAAAACAAGTCTCCTCAACCCAGGAAATGAGGAAAATTCTGCATGAGAAAGAATAGCTAAGAAAAACACTCACCTGCTGCAGCCCACAAACCACCTGTAATAGTCTGTCCTGTTCCTTTAAGAGACAAGCCCTGCCCATTCCCACCTCTGTAGACCACCGAGGCAAGCAGATCTCCCTTCTGCTTCCAGCCTGAGCTCCCTTCCTTTCTGTCTCTCTCCCAAAGAGGTAACTGCTGCCATGGCTCCTCTCCTCCCCTCCCTCTCTCTGCCTCTCTCTGCTCTTCTTTCTTTCCTACCCTCCTTTCCTTTTCCTTCCATAACCCACTAAATAAATACCCAGCCTCACTCTCCTGTTCTGTCTCTCACCCGCTGTGGCTGCGGCTCCTTGTTATCATTACACCACCACATTCAGTTTGTTTTCCTTCCCCTTTCACGCTCCCCTGAATAAATAAAAAGCTATAGACATTTAGGAAGAGAACATGATTGACTCGTGGCTGAAGCTTAGACTATCGAACCCAACAGACCCTGGCTCTCTGATCTATGACCCCCTTGCTCTGTAACATCAGACAAGAAACAAAGCTCCTCCAAGCCTGCCTCCTCCTCTGCAACAGAGGTGTGATCATGTATCTTTGTCAACTAACTTTGCTATTATTAAATAAGGCTGTGCTTTAAAAAGAAAAATCTATCCTCAAACTTTTATCACTTCTACCTGGTGTAAACATTATAAATCCCTTTCTGAAGATTTTTGGACATATTAATTATATAACTGTTGTCTATACCCGCCCACAGACCAGCACTATAGATAGGTCTACCCTGATTTGAACATTGTATGTTGGCATGTATAAATTAAATGAAAGAAAAAAAATAAGGTGAATAAATAAAATCATCATCCTAGTGCTTAGAATAAATGCATAACCAGGAAATGTTTTTATCAGCTTTTCTATACATGCACCCCCTCCAGGCTCATAGCTCATCAGCCTCCAGCCAGCCTTCACTGCTCACTGGGCAGCTACTAGACACCATGCAGTGTTCTAGAGACAGAAGCTAAATTACAAACAAATGGGTGCCAACTTTTGTTTTTTGCTCTCATGATGCTTGACTTTTTTCCCAGGATAAAGAAGCAAAAATTATAGAAAGGAAAAAATAGGACTATTTCATGTAGACAGATCCTCATCATTGTTTCACTAAATATAGCACACCTGTTGGTCTTACAATTAAATCTTTAAGTAGCAGAGCTATAACCATGTTAGGGTAATGTAGCCTGGTGGTCTGCACACCATGCAAAGAGCAATGAATAAAATACCTGGGGCTTTGTTAGCCACGTGGTCTCCATCACAGCCATTCAGTGCCATGCTGGCTCGGTATCACCAGGGCACAAAAGGGTGACAGCAAAGCGACAATTGGTCACGACTAAGCCAATACCATTTGACTATAAACACTAAAGTGTGACTTCCATATGATTCCCAAGTATCGCATTAACATCATCAATCTTTTTATTATTTTCCAGGCATATGAAATGCAGATGTCATCATGTAGAATTGCCTACATCAGTTCATGAAATCAAAATAGGTAGTAGGCCACCTTTGGCCACAAGCTGTAATCCTTACTAGCCCATGGGTTTCCCATTTCTCTTCTGTAAATCACCAAATTCTTTGGTGACTTTGGTTGTTTTGTCTTTGTTTGTTTTGAAACATGGTCAGACTATGTAGCCCTGGCTGGCCTAGAACCCGCTATGCAGACCAGGCTGGACTCAGCTCTATAGAGATCTCCTGTGTCTGTTTCCCAAGCACTGGGATTAAAAGTGAGCATCACCACGACTCGTGGCTTTCTCCCCTCATCCAGCTGCACGTTTTCAGCCACAGCTGGACTCCAGTCTTCATTCCTCTCATTTCACAAGCGCTGAGACCACAGGCACACACCGTGCTTGGCCATTTGACATACTTCCTATTTGGATTATCAAGAAGTCGTTCTCTAACTGGTGCTTCTGCAGAAAAGCACAGTTGGGGTGTCCCCACAGCCATGCATGCTTCTTCAGCAAAACAGCACTCTTCCCTGCCTGTCAGGGAAAGGGATTCCCAGAGGACAAAGAGAGCTGGTGATCTGAGGCTCTGTGGTTGGTGAGTGGAGCCAGGGCCTCTTTTCCGTCCTTGTGTCTCAGTCTTCCCACTATACCTGAGTGTGTGTGACCCCCACAGATATCTGTCGGTGTAGCGGCAGATCCCAGAGCAGGGGGTATCACTGAGGGGAGAATTCCATTTTTATAAAATATAGGTTTAAGGGGAGTAGAGGCACATTGATAGGTCTGAAGTGATGATGGGAAAATGGTCTCTGGAAACAGGAGCCTTGTTAAAGCCAGGCACCCTGAAGTGTTTTCGAGCTGAGCCGTGTCCATCTCCTCCCATTCAGATTTGTCAAGATGATACAGTGCCCTTCTCTCTGGAGAAATCTTAATGGTGAAGAGATAAAATTCTGGCTGTCAGAGTGGTGGGAAAGCAGCCTTTGACAGATGTATGGATGTCCGTGTGAATTAAAGGTTACACGGCTGTCGTAAAAATGAGACTTGCCAGTAAAGTTCCTTTCTTCCCATATCTAAATATCTCCTCAGAATTTTGATGTTCTTTTAAGTCATTATTTTTTTTACTCCCCAGCACAAAGAAGACATTCTTCGGAGAAGATGGACGCGAAAATTAACCAAGAATGTATGCTTTGCACAATCTCCTTTGTCCACGTGTATTAAATTCCTTTCATTTTAAACACTGTCTGACTGGTTCTGCTCCACTATAAGGGAAGGCCAAGCATGCTGCTGGAGTGCAAATGTCTCCCTGTATTTATCACCAGGCAAAAGTAAGCAAAAGTCTTCTGAGCTGTGGATCAAAAGGCTTTTCTATCGCACGAGCCAAGTTCCCAGACTCCTTGTGAATGAGACTGAAAGGGAGTAGTAGTTCAGCTCCGGGCCTTTCACTGAGCACAGCTCTACAGAGCCATGAAAGAGAAGGTGGCCCAGACAAAGCCAGAGGTGCATCTTCATTGTGGGAGGCGAGTTCCAACTCCATGAACTCAGGCACCAGCGAGACACGGATAGAAAGGTTTATAGTACAGTGTCCCTTGCCAGAAAGCAGTAAGAGGTCCATGCATGCTGCTCCAGCAGTCATGTCGAAAACATCGAGGTATGAAAATTCACTAAGTCCTATCAACTCCAGCAATCTCCAGTGCGGGCAAAGCAGGATTTGGACAATTACATACATATGTGTGTATTTGGGCCTGGAAAGAGGCTCAGTTGTGTAGCTCTTGCTGCTCCTTTGCAGGCCTGGAGCCCAGTTCCCATCACCTATGTCTAGCAGCTCACAAGCTCTTACAACGCCAGCTCTCAGAGGTCTTATCTCTTCCTGCCTCCAAGGGCACCAGCACGCATGTATGTCACACATACGTGGACATTAGAGGACACGCAAATAAAGATTAAAAATTAATCTTTCCAAAACCGGCAGGCTGGTGCTGGGTGTGGTGCTGCCGCCTCACCCCAACATAAAGAAATTGAGGCTACGGTGTTTTAAGTGCATGACAGCCTGGTTTATATTACTGTCTTAAAGACAGCCTGAGCTACATGAGACAAACACTATCCCAAAATGCCAAGGGATGGGGCTTGAACTCACTGGTAGATATTTGCAGCATGGCCAAGAATTTTGAAATCGCTTCTCTCCTCTCTCTCCTCTCTCTCTCTCTCTCTCTCTCTCTCTCTCTCTCTCTCTCTCTCTCTCTTTCTCTCTCACTCACTCACATACACACACACACACATTTTTCCACATATCTCTTTTTTATTATAAAATGTAATTCCATTTCTCCCTGCCCTTTCCTCCCTGCAAACCCTCCTACATGCCTCTTCCCACTCTCCTTCAAATTTATGGACTCTTTTTCTCATTAATTGTTACTTCACAAATTTATGTGTATGTAGATACATATGTATTCCTAAATACCATCTCCTCAATCTGTATAATGTTACTTGCGTGTACACAACTTGACAGAAACGAACAGGCAGGTGGACCCTCTCAGCTTGAAGCTAGTGGGTGTGACAAGATAACACACATAAGAGAAGCCCAAATAGAAATTCAGACTCTGTGGTAGCCTTGAGAAAGGAGTCAGTAGGAAGAATAAGAGGAAATTTTACACATATTCAGGATTTTAGGGATTGTTAATTCATTTATCCATTGAAAGTACTTTAAAAATGTCATTTACTGGACTTACTTCTCTGGTCCCAAGTTTGGGTAGAAGAAAATATAAGTGAAGTATATTTTTAAAAAGAGAACTTATTAGGAATTTCCCTAAGGTTCCAGGCAAGAGCTGAACCTTGCAGATCTTAGAACATAATAGTGTCAACCAAGTATACACACACGGCGTGTTAAACAGCCACGTGAAGAAGTGAGTGGACAGGAACAGTGAAGCCCTGAAGCCTGAGCTGACACACCTGGTCACTAGGACAAGTTTGCTAAAAAGTGACTCAAGGCTTGAAAAAAGGCACATATGGTTGATGTTATCCTGACGCCACCACATGCTCTTCAGGACCAGAGGCAAGACCCAGCCCTCTGAGGAAGATACCAAACTACCAAAGACGCATAGAGAGAAGTTCCTCAAGCCATCTCCTAAGATTGTGTGAGTCCAGCAAAGCAAACTCCAGCACACTGAGTCTTAAAAGGAAACAGATCTCCATACAGTTTTAGGTTTGTTCATTTTAAAGGAGAAAGGGTATAGAGACAAAATTATGGAGCTTCCTTCTGTATGTATAGATGCTACAAAACTAACCAAGTAGTGGGCTTCAGGACTAGTCATGGAAATAGATTTCTCTGTCAATTGAAACATAGAAGACATCATCACACATCTATTGGAATGGCTATTATTAAGATGTAAAATAAGTGTTGGCAGAGTTCTCGAGAAAAGAGAAACCTCAGACACTGTTGGTGAAAATGCAAATGAATACAGTCTCTGTGGGAAACTCTGCATGGTCCTCAGAAGAAGGAAAAGAGAATACACGACCCAATAACCCCACTTGTAGATGCTGTCCAGGGACGGAAACCAGGACCTCACCGAGGAGCCTGCACTCCTGTATTCCCTAAGCATCATTCCCCGCAGCCAAGGACAGAGGCAATCTGCCTGACCATCATTATATGCTACCACACACATGACAGAATACTATTCTGCCTATACGAGGGGAAATGCTGCCACATAAGATAACATGAAGGGAAAAAGGAAACCTTGTGCTGCCCAGATAAACAGAAAGGAAAAGACAGACATTGTGTGATCTCGTCTGTAGACTCTAAATTAGTTGGATTTTTAGAAAAGGATAAAATGCTTGTTACTGGAGTCTGGGGAGAAGAGAAAGTCTACTTGATGGGCCACACTGATTAAAAGAAGAGGAAGAAGGAGGAGGAGGAGAAGAGGAGGAGGAGGAGGAGGAGAAGAGGAGGAGGAGGAGGAGGAGCTTGAAGTTTCAGTTATATAGGACAGAGAAGATTCAGTAATCTCACGGCAGGGTGATGGCTCAGTGGATAAGGTACTTGCTGTACAGGCATGAAGACCTGAGTTCTGGGTGTGGCTGCCTGTGCTTGTGAGTGGGGTCAGGGTGGAGGCAGAGAGAGGGAGATCCAGATAGTCTAGCCCAAACAAGGAGAGCCAGTGAGAAGCACGGTCTCAAAAGAGCACCATGGAAATCATAAAGGAAGACCCAAGCCATGTGCATGTGAGAACACTCCCATCTGCATTCATAGAAGAGAGACAGAACTGTTTTTAAAATTAATGATCTGTTGCACGGAATGGTGACTAAAATAAGAATACATTGTGTATTTCAAAATTGCCTTTAAAACAGGGGGCAAAGCTAAAATGTTTTTATTATGAAGAAATACCAAGTATCTGACATGATAGATTTAATTAGCCTGTTTTAACCATGCCCCTTCAAAGCAGCAAATTATAACCCACAAGTATATACAATTATCAACTAAAATTAAAGAGGCATTAGATTTCTAGGTAATTTAGACCACTTCTGCCAGCAAAATAAAACATGTCTGTGTATTCCGGTAACTAGTGCTCACCCATAGCTCATCTTCTCTGGGCTGAGCAGAGCTCAGTTCATCATAGGCATTAACTGCTCAGGGAAATGTGTAGCCTGGGAACCAGGAGGAATGCTTTATGACTTACCCACCTTGACCTGCCTCAGCAGTCTGAGCCACTGCTTCCAGTTTTAAAACTACCCTTGGTTCTGAAGGTTGTCTGTGGTGCTACCCTGAACACCTTCTCCCTAAGTGTCTCTACTTTACCAACAAAAACCCCTAGACTCTTCCTGCTTCCAGGTTTGTGTTAAAACATCAAGAATCAGGCACCTTTATCCCAGCACTTGGGAGGCAGAGGAAGATAGATCTTTGAGAGTTTGAGGCTATCCTGATCTACATAGTGAGTTTCAGGACAACCGGGGCTATGTAGAGAAGCCTTGTCTCAAAAAAAAAAAAAAAATGTAGGCTCAAATTGACTTTTGAAGGTGGGAGTAATGTGGTAGGGGTGCCAGACTCAACAGTGACAGTTGGGAGGTGACACCCTCCTTATCTTTGGATGACCTAGTCTGGAGTCTTGGGTTTATGCTGTTAAAGGAGCCATGAGTGACTGAAAAGAGTAACCTTAGAATACAAGCCCAACCACATCACTCTCTTCTCTAAAACTGTTACTCCTCATTGCCCACATACTGGAGACAAAGCTCAGGGTCCCGATGGGATAACCATCACACTGCACATCTAAGAAGACTTGCCTCCCTCCATGCTCCAAGCCCCAATCTCCAGTTTAAAAGTATACTTGCATTTTCCTGAGTCTACACTGCCTTCACGTGTCTGTAAGGCTTTCTGCCTTCCTACACCTATCCCAGCTCCTACTCTACCTATAAAGATTTGTAAGAGACAAGCCTGAGCCAGTTAGATAGCTCGTTGGTTAAAGCACCTCCAGGGCACATTGGATGATCTGGGTTTGAGCCTTGGATGGCGCTGTAAAAGAAGAGAAGCGACTCCTGAACATTGTCCTCTTACACACACACACACACACACACAACTAAATAAATGTAAAAGCAACTCTGATACATGAATGATTTGCTTCATAATCTCCCACTGTTCTCAAAGGACTCTTATATTCTATGACATAGCTATTGGGCTCAGAATAAACATGTAGCTGCTGCAAGACCCCAGTAACCTCCCATTCCAAAGACTCTCTGAAATTGAATGAGGGTTAGAGAGAAACTTGAGAAACAGATCTAGTGTTGTATAAAGATTTCCATGCCCTCATTCTCTCCACCTGGTACTTGATTCTCACAAATTCATGATGCCAGAGAACTCAGGGACAAGAAAGGTGGGGTGGAAACACAAAGAAACAGACATACACATGCACATATGCAAACACACGCACACACACACACTCCTTCTGACCTCAGTCTACTGATATGAGACAAACTATAAAGACATCAGCACTACACTCAGGACAGACAAGAAAATAAGGCTGTTGAAATAAGGAGGTTGCAGCCTGCATGGCTGAGGAATGGGGGTAGAATCCCTGCAGGGCCTCCTGGGACATGACTGATCACAGAGGCCACAAGGCAGGATGATGAAGGATGAGCTACTGAGTCCTCCCAACTCACACCTGTAGTTCAGCTCCAGGAGGCATCACCTGGGACCTATGTCATCTGTTAGGCTTCAGTTTCTCCACAGGATACCTGTACCGTGAGATTTTTGCAGGACTTAATGAGCTATGGAGTGGAAAGTGTTCTCTTTCCAAAACCTAGAGACAATAGTATCATCCACTGCCAGCTACAGGGTTTGCTTCAAATCAGTTGTAGGTGCCCATTTACTGATCTCAAGTGAAAATATAGAGAACTAGAAAGCACACCACAAGATGCTAAATCAGATTAGAAACTAAATGAAAACAAAGGTCACATTATAAGCATAAAGTAGGTACTATACTAAATATTTGAGTCTATAGATATGACTCAATTATATTTATATCAATTTTATATACGTTATGTGTGTTAATCAATTATACATATTGATATATATGTGTGTGTGTTTAATCCATTTTAATAACAAGGCCAGGTTAAATATTATTACAAATATCATTATTCTAATCTCCATCATCATTATTATGCTAATAAAAAGGCTCAGTAAACGAATGGATCAGGAATCAGACTCAGGCAGTATATATTGCCAGTATACACCCTTAGCCTCACACCTACTTGAATGAGAAGCCCTACTCCCTTCCCCTGTTCTGGACAGTGCTCCACGAACAAAGTTAAATGCCAATAGATTAAGATGATTAAAGCCAAATTGTGCTGGAGTCATAAGCATTGCCCCTTAGGTTGTCTGGTCCTGCTGAAGCTATGCAGCCCCTCCAGCAACCCAGAGTTGCAGAGCTATAGAGAGAGATCATGACCTTGAGCTTACGGGGACGCTGCCTGAAGCCTATAGTCAACGGCAGTAAGAGTCACTCTCACAAGATTCGGTGATGTCCGGTCCCCAGGGACAACCACCCTGAACTATGGTGTGTAATCTTCCAGTCCAAAGGGCCGGAAGGGAGACTGCTATAAAGTGGGAGCTCCATAAACAGTTGTTAAAGCAATGGACGGAGCTAGAAAACGTCATTTTGAGTGAGGTAACCCAGACCCAGAAAGACAATTATCACATGTACTCACTCATAGGTGGTTTTTAAACATAAAGCAAAGAAAACCAGCCTACAAACCACAATCCCAGAGAACCTAGACAACAATGAGGACACTAAGAGAGACATACATGGATCTAATCTACATGGGAAGTAGAAAAAGAAAAGATCTCCTGAGTAAATTGGGAGCATGGGGACCTTGGTGGAGGGTTGAAGGGGAGGAGAGAGGCAGAGAGGGGAGCAGGAAAAAATGTAGAGCTCAATAAAAATCAATAAAATTTTTTAAAAATGAAAAAAATACATAAATACCCCACATATACACTATTCCCAATATACCATACAAACAAAAAAATAAAGCCACCAGTATTCAATGAATATATATATATATATATATATATATATATATATATATATATATATATATATATATATTTGAGAAGATTTGTGTGTAGTAGAGACACATGTTCACAGTGTGAACACCATGACAAACACTCATTATCACTTCTGTTCCAATCCAGTGTGAGATAAAGGAAAAATTTCTGGATGCATAGCAGAAGGTTGCCAAATCTCCAGTGTGTCTGGGAAGGTATGTCATAAACAAATAAGAGGACACTGCAGCCAGCCGGTGATGCTTGGACAGGATGCTCAGGAAACTTTTGTCCCCAAATGAATGCAAGTATTAAGCCAGACAGCTCAATTCGATTGCTAAAGAAAGAGCCTTGGGACTTTTCTGATAAAGAGCACAATGTGCTTTTGAGCAAAATAAATTAAGAATAAAGCATGATTGCACACTCCCTAAATAAATATTTTAAGAAAGCTTGCAGACATGCTGGAAGTTTGCAGAATTCAGAACCACTGTGTTTCCAAATCGTGGAGGGATTCTCAGAACTCCAAGAAATGGACTCCATCTCTACCTGAGCCCTGAAACAACATGAAAAGTAGAGCTGCCATTCTTCCAGCCCAGCGGTTACACCATCAGCTAGGACTCCCCAGGTTGCTCCAGTAAACTTGAGAAGGCAGGGGGAAAGAAAAACAATACATTTCTTCTGCTCTAAAATAGGAAGAGGCAATGCAAGTTGGGAAACCGTGAGCAACTTGGAATACACAAATTTAAATGGAAGTTTGTGGGGGGCCTGTAGTTTGTCATCTCA
Source organism: Microtus pennsylvanicus (assembly GCF_037038515.1). Lineage (NCBI taxonomy): Eukaryota > Metazoa > Chordata > Mammalia > Rodentia > Cricetidae > Microtus > Microtus pennsylvanicus. The sequence continues at coordinate 43,845,298 of NC_134594.1, read as the reverse complement.
GCAGCTTCCTGCACAGAATTTCTGGAACTAGCCTACCCTAACTCAGTATGATGGCTCCATGGCAATAAAACGGCGTCCTAAAAATAAAGCATACATAATGCATCTTCTATGCTGGGTATGAAAAACAGCAAGATGCTTAAATGCTACCCAAATGGTGTTCCCAAGATCCACTCACAGTAACGTGCAGACTCGAGGGAAGCTCTGGCAAAACTACTAATTCAGAGGTCGCAGAGGACACTGGGTTTCCACTCTTCATTCATTCATTCATTCATTCATTCATTCATTTTGGGGGGAAAGGCACACATGTCAGGGCTCTTGTTGAAGTTAAAAGACAACTTTCAGAGTCTGCTTCTCTCCTTGCACTGTGGGAGTTACAGAGATCAAACTCAGGCCACCAAGCCTGACAGCAAACCTGATGAGCCACCTTGCCAAGCCCTGAGTTTTCTTTTTAAATGTGTTGACTTTCACAAGGTCACAGTCTGCTTTGTCTTAGCCTAGACGAATATTTTTAAATAGTTTATTTTCAAAAGTCATCTGAAAATATCAGCACAACACCACAAAACATCTGATGACCTTTGCAATAATTTGAGAGTCTTGTGTAAGAAAAGAGAGGCAGAAAAAAAAAACAAATTGACGTGCTCAAGTATATTTTTATATGCACGCGTTCACACTGTTAAACGTTAGAATTTTAGCTTGCATGTAAAAGTAAGTGCCACCGTGCCCAGAGTGGAGCATCAATACTTTTTCCCTTGAGCAAAGACATTATCACAGTTATATTATTGAGCTGAAAAAGAAGATAAACATGTCGACAGAGCAGCACAATCAGAAACTGTCATGCTAAACGTGTACAGTTTGGTTGTTATCCCATAACTGTGCCACATAGTATTTAAAATATGGTGTTGGTTTACAGAAGAAACCCGGGGGAAGAATTAAGCTGTGAAGAAGCAGGAACAAGTTCCATCTCTACTAGTCACTAGTCATCTGGCTTGCTGGAAAATTCATAACCTTTTATAGCTTCTGAATATCCCTGCTTACAACAGAAGTAATAGGAGCTGGGGGTGTGGCTTTTCTGTCCTTGGATGGGGTTTCCCACGTGCACCATGATGCCAGGGGCAGGGTAGTAAACGGTCTAGTGCACACGGCTAACAACTCCATTATGTTAGCCCTAGCGTCGACACTAGGATCTTTATAGATGACAAGTTAAAGGTTACTGAAAAAAATCATTTTATGTTTTATTTATTTTTATAAAACTAAGTTGTGTTTTATTAAGGAAACGACAGCAGGATGTGCCCAAGGGTGGGTGTTGGTTTCTCAAGATATGGGAAGACCCTGGGAGTTTAGATAACAGATTTTGTAGACAACTTCAACAAAGGAAAGGGTTCTCGTGAAGGAATTCCAGGAACGGGAAGGAATTTTCTTCCAACAGGGCTTTCTACCACTTTCTGTCCCCACATCTGTCAAGGTCAAATACACTAAGATACATTCACTTAGGCATCACAAAGTGACGATAGCACATGTGGCACCTTGTCTATCATAATTTACTACCAATTCCACATATCATATATCACTGATATTTTATTTATTATTTATTTGGTGTTTTGGATTGAATGAGGGCCTTGTGTGTATTAGGCAAGAACACAGATGCCGATATCTTAACAATGAAGTAAAGGACACTGAGGGGTCACCTAGTTGTCCATATTGGTCCTAACAAGTTTTACTGAATCTTAGCTTTGGGATAACATAGAAACCCAAGGCAGAGAATGAACTATCTAAGAGAGCTCTTGACACGAATCAGGGAGAGTCAAGAGAAAGAGTTTGCTAGGTTATTTTTTTTTCCTCACAAGAGAAAATGACCTTTGAGGGCTGAAGGCTCAAAGTAACTCAGAGAACTCAGAACTTCATGTACTTGGTGTAATAGCAGCCATAGCCAACACTTACTGAAGGTTTAGTCTGTGCCAGGGACTGTTTTCCACATGTGAGCCGCTGCATGAAGGAGACAGCCTTGCCGTTCCATAGCTGGGGAAGCTTGAGAGATATGCTAACATTTCAGCCTGGATTTATTTTGTAACGTATGGATTATTCTACGTTCCAACACAGGCCACTGACTGAGGGTACTTCAGATTCTAACCCTGCGGTGGCGTCCTTATTCAAAGAGTGTCGTCTCTGTGGCATCGTCATTCCCACAGACCAACACTGTGACCCCCAACTTCAGTTAGCGGCCACACGCCTAGACACTACCTTTGTGTTCCAGGAAGACACGATTTTGAAAATTGTGCTCCATAAAACATGGAATTAATGGCTAGTTAGTATACATCCTAAGTACGTCAATGATTTTGCCTTATTTTCTTTATATATTAGAAAAAGAGGATGACTCCATTGGTGAGAGGGAAAGTCATTGCATTGACTCTTAGGTGATCAGTTCTGTCTGAAACTCTGGCAAAGATTCTATTAACTGAGGAAAGAACTGTTTCCTCCTACTCTTTTTATTATTGAATCGTTATTTTATGTATAGAAGTGTTTGTTTTCACGTGTCCAAGTGCATTTGTGGTGCCTGCAGAGGTCAGAAGACAATATTGGATACCCTTGTACTGGAAAAACAGGCTGTTGAGAGCCGCCATGTATCTGTCCACCTCCAGACCTTTGCAAGAGCATTGGGTGCTCTTAACCACTGAGCCATCTTTCCGGTCCCCCTACACCCCCTTACTCTTTAAACCGTCCTTGGAAGGAAGTTCCCATAGGACACTGTAACAATATGCAGGGCCGTCAGCAAATCCTGTACCTCCACCCTGGCTTCTTGTCATCGTGCAAATTGTCGTTGCTTGAATTAGATTTAATATGCCACGAAAACGTGCAGTGAGGGACATGGAGAGCAGAGACTGCGCAGTGCAGGCTTACTCTCACATGCCCCGCACAGCCATTGGCTGGAACTCCAACATCACCAGACTGTGTGAAAGAATGTCACGCATATGGAAAGACAGCGCTGCTGTTGCTGCTGCTGTCCAAATGGGAAGTGTGGGTGGGGAAAAATCATTTAGAGAGGGTGAGGGAAAAAGAGAAAATGATTCCCAAATCCCCAACAGCTGCAAATAAGAAGCTAGTAAATCTGTTACCTTGGATGAACTCCGGTTTCCTACTCACAGATGGCAGGGTCCTATTGAGACCCAAAATCCTGTCCAGGTGGAAGGCAAACACTTCACTCATGTCCAGGGGCTGCTTGAGTAGCCCACAGGGGCTAGGCCCGCAGCCAGGCACAGAGCCTAAGGTGCTCCCTTCCAACACCAGCAAGCGGGCACCACTTTTAGAAACTGCTGGGAGGATGCTCGTCACCTCGCCATCAGCCAGCAGGCGCATTCTGCGGATGTCTTCTTTGCTCAGCCATGTGGGGGCGCTCTCACTGTAAATCCTAATGTTGCTCTCTCGCGCCCTAGGCTGCCGTAAGTTTGAACCCCCAGTTCTGATGCCAGGACCACGCAACACCCTCCAGGGTCGTTCTCCAACCTTAGTCAGGGAGCCCTGATCATAGCCAGGTACTTCAGCGTCTACTGCCGGTGCAACTTCCTGCAGGATAAAGGATGGTTTAGCCAGCGCCTCCTGACCAGGGGCTAGAGATGCCAGGGCATACTTCTTCCTGCGCTTGGGTTTCACCGTGCCACGGATATTGGCAGGCTTGCTGCGCTTGGAGCGTAGGGTAATGTACACCACGTTGGGCTGCAGTGTGCTCCCATTGCCCTGCGCATCTGGAGGGGCCAGGGTACCATCCAGGGGGATCTCGGGGAAGGATACCTTGGAGATGTCGCGGCTGTGGGGTGGGCCTCTGTCAGTGTCCTGCCCATGCTGGAAGGAGGCCCTGCCAACCTGGCTCACCAGGAAACCCAGGTAGATGGCACAGGCAGTGCCCAGCAAGAGGTTCCGTCTGGTCCTGGGACGCCGGCTGCTCCAGAGTTTACACACTGGAGGGACGCAGAGGGAGCAGACAAACCAGTTTATGAGCTGCCCCGGCTTGTCTGGACAGGTCATTTCTCTGCCGCTTCCACATGCTGAACGGAGTTTAAAGTCTGCAGCTCGTTTCTGATGACATGATTCATGGCTTCCTGAATCCAGCCGTCCAGTCCGCTTCAATATCTAAGTGGTCTCCAATAGGCAGAGGTGAAAGGGAAGGGTCGCTCCTGGCGCCGGGACCTCTTGGGGCACCGGCCACAGGCCTTTTAAACCCCTGTCTGCCTTTCCCAGGAGAAAGGAAGGCTGCCTCTGTGGATGAATGGAAACAAAGTTGACTGAGTCACGATTTCAACCCATTTCAGTTCCTCTGTGAGAGGAAAGAGGAGAGTAACCCTTTCTTTCCATAAATACTACCGAGTTTGCTGTAAAAGTTTCAAACATGGAAACAAGATCGCTGTGTGAGCCTGATTTCACTTTAATGAAAACAAGCTGCTGGCTCAGGGCTAAACCACTACACCTGACTGGGAAGCGAAGCAGTAAAACGTCATCGACCTGGGCTCCCCTGCACACCCCCTTTGTGTGATTCAGAAATAATAAGACAAATAATAAACACATCTAAAAAATTGTATAAGCACCCTTATTTTTTTATATAAGATATATACTAACTGCTTGGGCAAAAACACCAAGTAGTGAGTTCACATTTAAACATATTCTCTTTAAGTGAAATGCCCCAGTTTGTCCCTATAATATGTTCTAATATCTTACATTGGTATTTAATAGTCTTTAGCGTCTGTAAAACTTGGAAAGAGGAACATTTATATTTTCTCTCTATGTGTGTCACGCACGCGCACACGCACACACACACACACACACACACACACAAATCCAAGTATTTTTATTTCTTTTCTTTCCACTAAAGAGAGAAGAATGAAAGAAAAGAATCTTCATGATTTTTTTTCTTCTTCTCTCTCTCCTCATGTTTAAAAAGAGGAAGAAACTGGTTTAAAAAGAAAAGACCTCTTTACTTACACCGCTGGCCCCACGCTCAGCTCCAGGAACAATGGAACCTCTGACCCTAAGGCACAGAACTTTGCGAGGCTGCGGCAGGGAAGGAGACCATAGCTCATGGTCTACAGGGCTCCACCTTTCAAACATCTCAGCTCAGCCCTAAAAGCTGCCGCCTCCGGACAGCGAAGCAAAACGATTTGTAAACCAGCTGCTGCAGTTTTCAGGCACGTGAGGTTCTTTTTAACGATGACTAAAAAAAAAATAAAAATTAAATTTAAATTTTGAATTCTCAAAACACAGTCCCGGAGCGGAGTCAGTTTTCATTCAAAAAACTTTCTGCCTCTTCCGACTCCTGGGAGCCCCCTAGTGTCCCACTTGCTAAGCAACACAGAAATGTCAGCCTTGGGGAAGCTGAAGGGATCTGAAGTGTTTGCTGAGGTTGGTGGAGACCCCACTCCCTGCCAAATAAATGCCTTGTCAAAGGAGGGGTGCCGCTGACCCTTGCCTGACCCTATGGAGGTGGGGACCAGACGCCGGAGGACCAGGGCCTGCGACTTACCTTCTCTCTGGACTGTTTGCCGACTAACACTTGTCTCCCACCAATTCTGGGAACAGGAGGGCAGGAGCGGAGACCAGGCTAAGAAGGGGGCCCCTGGAAGTGAGGAGGAAAAAAGAAGCCTGAGATAAGAGGGTAGATGAGAAGACATTGGGGGTGAGCAACTACACCCAGCAACAGCGCAGGAAGGCGCCTGGACTCCTTCTGATTGGAGGTCTTTTTGAAACAGGTTAGTGATTGGCCTGGGTCATTTGCATGTCCTGGCACAAAGGCAGGAGCCGACGACCTTGGGGTCTCACTGGGCTTTGCTTCCTAGCTTTTGCAGCACAGAGTCAAACAAGAAGCCACCGATGATGGGACAGGCGTGCTTTTCCCAGTTAGGGAAAAGGTTGTGATGCCAGGAAGTGAGCAGATCAGAATATGGTACTGTCTAATCCTAAAACACTGTGTTAACAATGCAAAAACAAAAAACAAACAAACAAAGAAAGCTGAGAATTTCTCCTTCTCAAACTTTTCCCCCTCTTTAGAAGTTCTGGTACCATGATAAAAAGAGATCAAACGATTCCGAAATGGACAGTAGCCTTGAGTTTCTGACAGGCTTTGGCTAAACACTGGAATCATTTCCTTTATGTTCCCAGATTCTTAAAGCACATACTCCATGGTCTAGAGACTACTTGAGAACTTTCTGAGAGGGGTCAGCGGCTGAGCTGCTTCCTATAGCTATTTTGTGCTTTCCACGTGTTCAAAAGATTACTTGGCCGAAGTCTCTACCAATGAAAGCCGTGGGCTGCCATGTAGCTTACTGATGGCACTCTTGCCTGACATGTGGGTGATCTTAAGACCTGTTTTCAACAACATAAACTATTAAATTAGAAATTTACAAGTAAACACTCGGCAGAAGCCTCTTCCAGACATCTTACAGGCAACTGTACCGGTGCCTGGGAAGCAGATAAAAGTTGTGTGTGCTGCTAAGTTGGCCTGACTCCTCCCTTACCTCAAAATAATGGTCATTACTAGAAAAGAACAATTCGTCCTCCTCCTCCTTCAGTCCCAAGGGGGGCTAGCAGCGGCTAAGGAATGTGGTTAGCACAGGATGGGCTAGGAAGGAAGCAAACATGGTGCTTCCATCTCGTTGTGGCGCATACTCACACCTGTCTAATTCTGTTTCTCATTCCACATCCAACAGCCGTACAACAGCGTTCACCCCGAGAGTTTCCTGTGTTGTTAAAGGAGACAGAGTGATGGAAGGGACCACAGGGAAGAGCTGGTGATGTTTGTCTTCATCTCCCCCTGTCCACACCTTACTGAATTTCTCAAAGAATCTTCCACTGAGGCCCGTGGTGCCGCCAAATCCTGTTGTGCCAAGATATTAGTATAGAATTTGGCACAGGCATGAGAAATTGTTTACGTGGTAAAATAAAACTAATATAACCCATGAGGTTCATTCGATATGATCAGAAATCATTCCTTCCACTGCCCGTGAAACCTGATCTGGGGCCTTGTCACTTTCTTCCAACGCCTTGAGTGAAACTCCAGGGCTCCTCTAGCTACACTGGGGGCATAGGAGGAAGGAGGTTAAAGTTTGCCAGCCATTGTCAATCCTAGATGAATCTATATATTTTTTAAAATATGTGAATCTACAACACAGTCCAAATCTTTTGATTTTATTTTAGAGTTGAATCGTGTATAACGAGTGCATTCTAGATCCATCTAACTTCTCACTGCATGCTAAGCTGGCCCTCGCTATCCCAGTGTCCAAGGGCAGCAGAAGAAGGAAGAAGATCAGAAAAGCTCCCCTCTGACACTGTAGACTCTACTGAGCAGTTCCCTGGGCATGAGGTGTATGAACCCTGCCCTCCAATGGGCATCTTGCAGTCTCTTCGGGGGTGACAATATTAATGCCTCTCTACAGGCTGTTGATGTCTCTTCACACTCTGAAATCCATCAGCCCACTGCTATGCAAGAGTTATTTTATATGTGTGTGTGTGTAGTGTGTAAATATATATTACTAAAACAAATACATATATAAATGTGTGTGTGCACATATAATAATATACAGAACCTCCCGATTGTTTGCTAAGGCAGCATGTCACACGACCAACAAACTGGCTTCCTTACCCACGCCTCATAAGGGACACAACTGAATAGTGACCAGCTGCACGCACCCTTCGTTTACCCAACTGCCCCCATGGTGATCCACACCTCATCTCAGAACATGGAAGTCCCTGCCACCTATGACTCAAGATCTCTGCTGAAACCAAGAAGAGGGATGTCGTAGGGTAGTGTGGGACTTGCGGCAAGCTGAAGTCAGAGCAGTGAAAAACCTGTTGCAATATAACTAAGGCATGTGTGATGCTCAAAGTTATGATTATTATCAGAGATACTAATAAACTCTGTGCCTGAAATATTTTCTCTCCCTAAAAGTAATATACAAGGAAGCCAAGCTTTAAAAAGAAGTAAATTAATTGAAGGCTACCTTAGCTATTAGCAAAATACTCAGGGAATCTAAACAACTGATTCTGTTTCATCAGTGGACACTGAATCTTCAATGTGCTGCCCCAGCCCTGCCAGTCGACCACACATGGGAAAGAACCAGCATCTGCACGCTGGCCCCAGGACACCCTCATCTTGGACAGAAGCACGCAAAAGTCGATCTGCACTTTGAAAGTAGGTAAAGATTCATCAAAGCTGGCTCAACACGAGTCCCTAGCAAGAAATTAGACCAGAATTTCAAATTGTCTCCCCTTGCCTCGGGCACAGTTTATACTATGGGAAAAAAAAACTAAAGGATTGTATTTGAAGGAAGGAAGGTCCCCTAGATATGCTAGATTAAATTTGGCATACTAGAAATGCTTCAGATTATAAATACCATATTAAGTACAGGAGGAAAAAACTGCAAAAATCTGGTATTTTCAGAGTTTATATGCCACTTTCTGTGATTCCAATGTGCGCAGCGTATCCGATGTGTGCATGCGTAACTGTACATACATGTTTTATGAACCCATCGAAACACTGGGTTAGGAAAGACAGCACGGGAGAGATCACAAGCCTTGCTCACCCACCCATTCTTCCTTCTGCAGCCCTAATAGCATCATGGGAGGTATAGCTGTAGGAAGACCCCGATGGGGGTGTTCTGAGACGTGATGAGACACAGCAACACGTTGTGGGTTTTTGCTGAGGAGATGTAACATGAGATCTGAGGGCTCTCTGCAGAGATGCTCAGGAACTTCTGTATGTTGTCTGCTTTGGGAGAGCATAGCAGGACAGCATCTATGGGTGCACCACATCATACTGTAGGAGACAGCAGCAGCAGCAGGGAAAGCCATGCAGCAGAGACAGCGGCGACAGCCGTGCAGCAGAGACAGCAGCAACAGCCATGCAGCAGAGGCGGCAGCGACAGCCGTGCAGCAGCAGCAGGGAAAGCCGTGCAGCAGAGTCAGCAGCGACAGCCATGCAGCAGAGACAGCAGCGACAGCCATGCAGCAGAGGCGGCAGCGACAGCCGTGCAGCAGCAGCAGGGAAAGCCGTGCAGCAGAGACAGCAGCGACAGCCATGCAGCAGAGACGGCGGTAACAGCCATGCAGCAGAGGCGGCAGCGACAGCCATGCAGCAGAGACAGCAGTGACAGCCATGCAGCAGAGGCAGCAGCGACAGCCATGCAGCAGAGACAGCAGTGACAGCCATGCAGCAGAGGCAGCAGCGACAGCCATGCAGCAGAGACAGCAGCGACAGCCATGCAGCAGAGACAGCAGCGACAGCCATGCAGCAGAGACAGCGGTGACAGCCATGCAGCAGAGACGGCAGTGACAGCCGTGCAGCAGAGACGGCAGTGACAGCCGTGCAGCAGAGACAGCAGCGACAGCCATGCAGCAGAGACAGCGGTGACAGCCATGCAGCAGAGACAGCGGTGACAGCCATGCAGCAGAGACGGCAGCGACAGCCGTGCAGCAGAGGCAGCGGTGACAGCCATGCAGCAGAGACAGCAGCAGCAGCAGGGAAAGCCGTGCAGCAGAGACAGCGGCGACAGCGGTGACTTCCCCTTAAGCAGCCGCACGGACAGAACACATGCATGGGGAAGGCTTATGTGTAGTAACCAGAACAGACAGGGCTATAAGCGTATGCGTAACAAGATTTGACACTCCTGGGACACAAGAGCTTTATTGAGAGGTTCCACTGGATTCACCCCATGCAGGGGAATGGCAGTCTGCAATTCAAGTCATCCCTGCTCAGGAGTGCTTAGTAATTTGTACTGCCACCAAAACAGATAAACCTACAAGCTTTTTATGAGAAGTCTGGTGCGTGTCCTAAAATAAAACAGGAATGTGTAGGGAAGGTACAGAAAAAGAGTGTCTTCAGAAGAATGAGCAGGCTTTTCCCAGCTGCAGCCCAACCCTCGTTGTCCGTACACAGGGAAAAACGCATTGGCTTCCAGTCCTTTGAAGGACGGAGCCATCCTTGGCCGCAGTGATCACCAGCTTAGAGGCAATTCCTCCTTCCACGTTCATGCTAATTGCTCACAATGCAGAGGTAGGCAATATCATTTATGATTGCCAATTTGCATCTCATTAGGTTAGGTTGAAGAATCTGTAAACAAAGATGCTTGCTCCAGCTAGGTGCTTTGGGACAATTCTACTCAGTTTCCTCAGCTGAAAAACTAGGCTGGTTTTATCCAGCTCACGGGGGCGGTTCTAAAACTAGATAACACTTTACATGGAAATCACAGTGTTTGGCAGGCTGCTGGAGCTCGTTCGTTTATTCCCCTTTTCTCACAATGGCTAAACTCTAGACGGACTGTCAGAAGCCAGTCATAGCCACGGCCCGTGATCAGCACACAATTTCAGGTTCATGACACGGGTGTCATGTGACATATTAGAATTTGCTTCACTGTTCTGTCTTCTAATCAAGAGTATATTCTCTATGCTGCTTTGGATTCAAATCATGGGTAATTTTCACCTTTTAGAATTAGAAGTAGTCGGTGGTAATCTGCATGAAGCTATAGTTAGCACCTTGGAAACGTAATTGAAATCAGGGATCTTTGTCACAAAAAGACACTAAATGGGAAAGCAGAAATTGAAGCATTTCTTCCAAATAATTTGGGGCTTTTAAGCTAAATGGGACACACTTCTACTAAGCCAGAACTGGAACTGGGGAGATGGCTTGTTAGTAAGGGGCTTGCTGGGTGAGCATGAAGACCCAAACTCAGATCCCCCAAAAGCCAGGTGCTGTTGCACATGCCTAGAATCCCAGCACTGTAGGGGCAGAGACAGGAGGATGCCTGAAATCCCACCAAGCACTGTAGGGGCAGAGACAGGAGGATGCCTGGAATCCCACCCAGCACTGTAGGGGCAGAGACAGGAGGATGCCTGGAATCCCACCCAGCACTGTAGGGGCGGAGACAGGAGAATGCCTGGAATCCCACCCAGCACTGTAGGGGCAGAGACAGGAGAATGCCTGGAATCCCACCCAGCACTGTAGGGGCAGAGACAGGAGGATGCCTGGAATCCCACCCAGCACTATAGGGGCAGAGACAGGAGGATGCCTGGAATCCCAGCACTGTAGGGGCAGAGACAGGAGGATCCCTGAAAGTCTTTTCCTGCTCCTTGTAGCAAATCAGTGTGTTTCAAGTGCAGGGAGAAGCCACCTCTCAAAAACTAAAGTAGAAAACTGACTTTAGAAGGTACCTGATGTCAAGCTCTGGCCTCCACATGTATATGAACACTCATAAATGTGTACCCTACACACATGTACACACATGCACACACACACACATGTACACACACACATACACAGTTACCAGTACAATGATGATTGATGACAATAAAAGTAAAATATTATCAATACTAATTTTACTATTATTAATAAAAGTTCCTATCTTATAGGGTTAGTGTGAGGAGTAAGTGAATCAGTACATGAAGCACCTTGATGTAACGACAAACAAACTAAATCTACTAAAAATAACTTTAAAATTATAAACCTCTGCAGGCAATGACGATCAAATATCTAGTAACACTGAGCACCTGAAGTCCTGTCCAAGGGACTCACATGGAGAAGACCTAACCTCAGAATTATCATAAGGGCATTTTCCAAATTATGGTGAAGAGAATCCAGGAAGCAAACAACCATCTCGTTGATCTCAGGAGAGAGTCAAGCGAGGGAGCTGTGCTGATCAGCTGTCTGCCAACTTGACCCATCTTGGAAGCGGGGATCTCAGCTGAGAAATGCTTCCATCACTGGCCTGCTGGGAAGTCTATGGAGCATTTTCTTGATTGAACATGGATGTGGAAGGGCCCAACCCACAGTGCCTGGTGGCCCCTCTGGGAAGGTGCTTCTGATTGCATAAGAAGGCTGGGCAAGCCATGGAGATCCAGCCTGCCAGTCTGTAAACATCGTTCCTTGTGGTCTGTGCTTCATTCCGGTCCCTGTGTTGAATGTTTGCCTTTGTTTCTCTTCGTGGTGGACTGGAGGCTGTCAGATGAAACAAACTCTTCCCTCCCTGGCTTGTTTTTGGTCATGGAGCTTTGCCACAGCAGCAAAGAAGCAGACTACAACAGCTGTTTATGAAGCTTTGGTCTGAGAAGCAAACTACTTGAGAGAATGAGACCTGAGATGAACCTAAGAGTTTACCTGCATATCAGCCTCCACCATCCCTTTACACTCTAATCTTCCCATGTGCCAGGCAAGCGTCACAGGACCACAGACCACAGCAGACAGAAGAATCCAATGTAGGGATTTCAGCAGATGAGCAATACCATGAAACTGAGGCTGAAATTCCAAGTGGAAGGGACTTGTTACAGCCAGACACCGGTTAAAGAGAAACACCTTAAAGTTAATGAGCATTCCCTAGAGATGTTAACGTTGAAATAAGTGTGGCATAACAAAGGTTAAGACGATGCCTTGGTTGGGTGAAGTCATCCAGTGAAATGCTTCAAGGAACAAGACATTTTAATGGGCAAACCCATGTAGCCTTTGTGCCTTACTGCTCCTAATCTGAAGACTGGTTGAAATGTTAAAACCTACTGAAAACAAATGTCTATCCAAAATGAACTGAAGGAGAGATCCAGATACTAGACAGGCCCCACAAGTGGCTCTTCCTGGTGGCCAGGCAAGTATAGAATAGTGCCAGTGGCTCACTCTCAACAGAGCCTCCACCCAGACACACCACTAGGCCCTAGACAGACTGACCTCTAACCCAAGATGGCTACTCAAAAGTGCAACTGAGGAGCATTTGAATCCAAGCCTCTATAAATGGGGTGTGTGTATGGGTGCATGCATGCATTGTATGCAAAGTGTGTGTGTGTGTGTGTGTGTGTGTGTGTGTGTGTGTGTGTGTGTGTATGAGAGAGAGAGAGACAGAGAGAGAGAGAGAGAGAGAGAGAGAGAGAGAGAGAGAGAGAGAGAGAGAGAGAGAGAGGCTGGCTAGCTGTATGTCCATTTATCCATCTTTCCACAAAACACCTGGCCCATTTTGCCAGGATGAGCAGTTCTGGAGAATTGGGCAATCAGGAGCTGAGCCAACATCAAAGATGAACCTGAATTCTCTGTTCATATGGAGGAAGTTATTCGATGTCAGGAAGTTACTTGCCAGTGGAATGATTTGTTTGTTTAGTTTCAAGCAACAGAAAACAGGAAATCTCTACCCAAGCTGCTACAGAAATAATTTTGCTCGTGGTAGCAAAAGGTTACCCAGAAGCTTCCAAGTAGCTCAACTCACCTCATGTTTCTCTGTTAGTTTGTTTGCTTATTTAGATTTTTTTATTTTATGTGTATAAGTATTTTGTCAGTATTGTGTGTATGTGTACCATGATCATGCCTGGTGCCAACAGATTCTAGAAGAGGGTGTCAAACGCCCTAGAACTGGAGCTACAGACAGTTGTAAGGCACCATGTGGGTGCTGGGAGTTGAGCCCAAGTCCTGGGGAGGAGCAGCCAGTGCTCACAACTCCTGAGCCATCTTTCCAGTCCATCTCTGTAATTCTCTTGGCATTTTCCTTGCCTGAGAGCTGTTTCCCTTCTCAGACTTCCTTTCCCCTTAATCACAAAGTAGCTGCCAGGAGTGACAGATATTAAATGCATCCTTTTGATGTTCAGAAAAAATGAAGATTATGAAAACATTCTCCAAGCACCAAACAAGATCTCGGAGCTTCAAGCAGAAGTCAGTCTCATAGATAAGTGTACCTGGGAGCCTTCCACCTTAGCTCAACGGCCTTAACTAAACTAATAAAATGCTATAAATTGTTTTGAGTTGTCCCTGGAGCTGGGCATGGTCAGACCCAGTGGAAACGTTTAGAATAGCTACTGGATAGAGAGCAAGACATCTGTAAAAATTATGGTAACTTTCCTCGTCTATTGACCCCATAAAACTATATGAGCCCAGGATCAAGCCACTGCTGACTCAAGGCTCGGATCTACTTAGCAGTTTCCTGAATAAGTGATCCAATAAAAGAATGATCGATTCTCCTTCAAGCACACCCATCACCACTGTCTCTGTTCACCTTGGAGCACATGAGAGTGGCGATGAGATCTGCCCAGCATCTCATTGTTCAGCCCCACATTGCAGGGATTTAATTTTATCTATTATTTCCTGCATCTTTCGTTTCAACACATTACTGATTATTTTTAGGGCTGCCATTAACACAGACTTCAATTGCTGTCCTGTTTTCCCCCTAGGCAGTGAAGCAGTTGCCATGGAAACAGAATCCGGTGCCTCTGTCTGGAGCCTCACATCAATGCAACTTGATGAGAGGAAGGAAGGCGCTCCATCCTACCTGTATTTTATGTCTCAAGGTCTATTAACCAGAAAAGATGCAAGTCATAAGGGGGGGAGACATATCTGATGATGCATAGGGTGACACCTTGTCCAAGAAGATGCATCAACGCTCTCTTCTGGAATTAATGCTTTGGTTTGAGATTCAGAACGATTTTTAATGCTTGAATTAACTAAAGATGCAAAGTCACGAGGTAGAGGCCACGGAATAATTGGAGGAAGGTGACTTTTAACTGGTGTTTCTTAACACCAGAGTAGAAGCCATCCTAAGAGAGCTAGGCCTTTTGTTCCGGGTTAGTCTTTCCCCACAACTCCACACTGCAAAACACCGGGATCTGAAAGCTCCTCCAGATAGACTAAGAAGAGAGGAGGGAGTCCTAAGCAACCAAGGAGGAGGCGGCTCCCACCAGTTCAAGGATGCTCTGGTTAGAGCTGCACACCCTTAGTACTTGTTGAGAGGGCACTGCTGTGTGGCGAGCTATGGGGACAATGGTAGCAGCTACGTGTTCCAAAAAATGACCCAGCACCAAATGCTGATTGGTCTTATTGGCAACAATACAGAACCGATTCATAGGAGGTCTTACTACAGACCGGGCCCCGAGTCTAAGCTAAAATCTGTTATCCTGGACAATTCAATTTGACCTCGTTAGCATTGAAGACATATCTGTATTACGGTCATAACAAGAAAAGCTCCTCAAGTCACCAGAAAAGGGGTATTGAATCCCGAAACAGGGCAGGGGGCAAAGAGCTAAAGATTGAAGCAAAGCCAGGCCCATGTAGGGCTGGAACGGGGCCAGTAAACAGGAAGGTGCAGTGAGCTGCAGAAGACAGCCAGACTCCCACTGATGGTTTTTCTGTCAGTATGCTTCTCTTAGTGCGACATTTTAAACCAAGCAAGCCAAATAACTTTTATATTGCTTCTTTAAATTATTATCTGCTTGTTTGGTTTGCAATCCTGGCCTTATCAAAGGGGAGAGAGAAAGAATTCCAGTCGTTGTGGTTCACATCCATAATCCCAGCACTTTGGAGACTGGGGATTGTTGTGATTTTAAAGTCAGCTGTGCTGAGATTTTGTTTGTGCTTCAGCAAATAAAGCTAGCCTGAAGATCAGAGTGTGGGGCTAAACCACTAGTTAGCCATAGAGGCCAGATAGTAGAAGCACACACCTTTAATCCCAGAGATAGAGGCAGGTGGATCTCTGTGAGTTCAAGGCCAACCGGGCTACTTGATATTCAAATCTGTCTAAAAGAGAAACAGAGCCGCCAAGCGGTGGTGGCTCACACCTTTAATCCCAGCACTAGGGAGATGGAGACGGGAAATGACCTGTCAGAGAGAATATTAGGCGGTTGGAGACAGGATCTCAGGATTCAGACTGAGGACTTATAGAGACAGGTTCTTGTCCACTTTGGTTTGAGCATTCAGAGAGGTAAGAACTCTCTGACTGGCTGCTCTGCTTCTCTGATCTTTCAGCTTTCACCCCTAATATCTGACTCTAGGTTTTCATTTCATAAGGCTAATTAGGATTGTGTTATAGTCAGCCTAGACTATGTAGTGAGTTCTAGGCCAACTAAACTGTCTCAATGCTTCCCATCACCACCCCACTCCACCCCACCAACCTCTCTGTGTCCTAGCCACATCCGTCAATTCTCAAGTCATCCTTTACTAGGAGAAAATCAGGTCACTGTTACTAGACTGAGTCATCTCCGCATCTCACCAAGTTTGGAAATAGTGTTTCTGTCCAAACATGCCCAGGCTTCCTAACATAGATTACTGCTACAAAGCCAGACCACAGAGCAAATTTCTTGAACTCAGGGACACTCAAGGCTGTCAGGCTTGCCTACAGAGCCCTTGTTGGAGCGTTTGCTAGAGTTACTCACCCTAGGCCCATGTCCAAGTGGTTAAGAGCTCATATCAGTCTTCCTTATTGTAATTTGGGGGATAAAATGTCTAAACTGCTCATCCTCTCCCTGGCTTCTAGTTGTTCCGTACTTCCTACACCATCCCTCCCCAGCCCCAGGGTTTTCCCCAAGCCTTGCCTTCTCTCCTGCATTCTTGATATTATAATCCTCTGCCTTGCCCTAGAATAACCACACTAGAATTCCTTTGGGGCACATCATTGAAAATAGCATCACAGTGCTGGACAGTGGCACACACCTTTAATCCCAGCACTCTGTAGGTAGGGGAGGGTAGATCTCCATGAGTTGGAGGCTAGGCTGGTCTACAAGAGCAAGTTCCAAGACAGGCTCCAAAGCTACACAGAGAAAACCTGTCTTGAAAAACTTCCCCCCAAAAAAGGAAGGCAGGAATGGAAAGAAGGAAGGAAGGAAGGAAGGAAGGAAGGAAGGAAGGAAGGAAGGAAGGAAGGAAGAAAATAGCACCATAGTAAGGCTCATGAAGGCACAGACAGAAGGGTCATGATGAGTTAGATGCCATCCAGAATACACAGCAACACTGTATCTTGAAAAATTGATCTTAAAAACAAACTAAAACAGGCCAGGTGTAGTGGCGCATACCTTTAATCTCTTTAAGTGCTCAGGAGGCAAAGGGAGGAGGATCTCTTGTGATTTTGATGCTAACCTGATCGACAAGGCGAGTTCCAGGACAGCTATAACAGAGAGAAACAAAAATTAAAAAAAAAAAAAGAAATAAAAAACTATAGAAAAAGGCAATAGTGAAAGCTGGAAAGGAACCCTGTGCCAGGAAAATAATGCAGACCTGTTATTCTTTTTTAAAAAAATGCTGCAAGATCCCCACGGCAATAGGCAGCAGAAATGCTGTAGGTCCCAAATGGTGGCAGCGGGCCATGTGGTGGCAGACAGCAGGGCCCTGGGAGCAGCCAGTCCCAGGCAGAGATGGCTGCTGGTCTCAGAACAGTGGTGGCGGGCCATGTGGCAGCAGGCAGTGGGCCCCAGGCAGACAGCTGCTGGTCCCCGAGCAATGGCTGGTTCCAGGCCCGGAGATACATGGCGGGCGGGCAGAAGACAGAAACATGGATAGACACGACATGCAGGGTGAGGTTGAATGTTTATTCAGGGGGTTATGGAGGAGGAAGGGTGAAGGGGGAGACAGAGAGAGAGGGAGGGAGAGAGAGAGAGAGGGAGAGAGAGAGAGAGAGAGAAGAGGAGAAAGAGACAGAGAAGGGGGGAAGCAGAGAAGGGGAGAGAGGCAGAAGCTGAAGCTGCCTCTCCGAGAGGAAGATGGAAAAGAGAGCGAGCTCAGGCCAGAAGCTGAAGATCAGCCTGCCTCAGCGGATCGGGAAGGGAGTGGGCGTGGCTTGTCTCTTAAAGGGACCAAAACCATAACATTCCCAGGTCTTCCTTATAATAAAAAGCACGCAAGTCAAGGAAGCAGAAAAGGAAGGGCCCAAGATGGCGGCGGGCAGGTCAGAGGTAATGGGAGTGGGCGTGGCTTGTCCCTTAAAGGGACAGGAAAGCACAATAAGACCAACATGATAAGAGCTTGTCTCAGGGAGGTCATTGCCGAATTGGTAAACATAAGGTCATATTGATATGCATAGCTCGAAAGTCAGCTGGAAAAGATGAGATCAGGCCAAATGTAAAGAGCTTAGTCTAAACAATTCCTTCAACAAGTGCATGATATTTCAGAGAGCTGGCACTGTGCCAAACATGAATCCAGTAGTAATTCCCTCACTCCTGCATTGTAGGTCAACTTCACAAATGACGAAGTCAATGCATAGGTCGTGTTAATGACTTGGGCAAAGTCCCTTGCTGTGGCCATTGGCTGAGAAGGTGCAGAAATTGTCAGGCTCGCTCTCTCTCTCTCTCTCTCTCTCCTCTCCTCTCTCTCTCTCTCTCTCTCTCTCTCTCTCTCTCTCTCTCTCTCTTCTTTCTCTCTGTTTACACAGAAATGGATGAGTTTGGGAAAAGTGTTAGGAGCCTAATTTTAGACTTTTTAAAGTCTGGAGACTAGGAATTACCCACCATGGCGGTTCACCCCTGCTATTAGCCAGTATTAGTCCACAGAGACACCATGCAGGGATGATACCAAGCTGGCATTTAGGAGCCCGTAACTTAGTTCTCCACCAGAACTAGGATTACATGGGGAAAAAAATGTGCCACTTGCCAAGTCTTTTCCGACTTCTGTGGTGTAAATACCTATACCACTTCCAAATTCAAAGCACCAATGTGCATTTGTTCAGTGTGGGGATTGCTGCATGCTCTCTGCCCATGCTGCGCTGTGCTGCTGACTCAGGCATTGAATAACTGCAGAGTGCCAGCAATACCCAGCAATGGAAACTCAAGGCTGCCAAGTGGGAAGGAGAATTTATGGTTGTCGATGTGGCCAAAGTAGTTATAAAAATAATTTAGGCTTGGGTTGGAGATTGCTTTACAGATGATAAACAGATTAAAACGAAGGATGTGAGCTAACAGGAGCTGTCTAGCTGCTGATTCTAGGCGCTGACAGGGGTGGAGCTGGAAACAACTGTGTCATACACCTCAAGAATTCAAAGACAGGCCAGCCCATCAGAAGAAGCCCCAGAAATAAATGGAGGAAGATGTCCAGCCCACAATGAAAAGAAGCATCAGAGGTCTCCAGCGTGAGGCAGCAGCAGGGTCCTCACACACTGCCTTTGTCAGATGAGTTCTTTGAAAGCCCCCAGCTGCAGAGCCTCTGGGAGGCAATTAAAATAACTGCCTCAAACAAAAGCAGCCCAGTGCCAGGTGTGGGAACCTCCCCAGGAGGGTTTCGGGCTTACTAAAAACATCACAGACTTTTGCCGTTGTTCTTGGTTGGCTCCCAGAACTTGATGTACAATCCTATTACTGAAGACACCACCTACATTCATCACAGGGTATGGAGATGGTACTAACCTACACGCCTCCTCCCTGTTGACTGGCTTTCCCAGTACAGACAGATGCTATGGAGGCTTCTGGGGGAGAAAAATCATCAATACTCATATACTGCTGTGAACCCTAAGAGGTACAATAATGACTAACCTGGCAGGATATGCCTACTGGAATAATAGTGTCATGGATGTTATTGGGGTAACCAGATACTTTCAGATTGTGTTGGACTCTGAAGTCCAATCACTGAGGAGTAGCAGCCCCAAGAGACCACTCTCACACCACAGTTGATGTAAAAGCAAGAGGATTTTAATTCTGTCACGACAGGGTCACTCAGCATTTGAAAAGCCAAGGACTCCGAGTGGCTGTTACAAGCTATTTTTAAAGAAAAAAACCACAGAATCAAAGGAGGAGTGCAGAATCAAAGAGGGGATGTCAGCTATTGTGACTAGCTCATTTAATGGTCAGCTAACTATGATGAGTTGTTGCTATGGCGATTGCTGGGTTGGTTGAGCAAGGAAAAACACCTGCAGGTCATCTGCAGGTCATTTTGCCCCAGTTCCAGGGCCTGGATCTACTGAAGAAAAACTACAAAGGGGATGGAGAGTTCCTGGGAAAGTACCCAAGGCTCCAGTGGAGGTGTGGGTGATTATCAGGTTCCTAGTTCCCAGGGGAAGGGGAAGCACTAAGACTGAGAGGTCTCAGGAATGGCCTCAGAGTTATTCTAGAGTTCTACAATTGGATCAAGGCCTACACCATAGGAGGGAATGAAAATTTCTCCTGCAAAACTTGCCAAGAACCCATTGCTGGGGAGGTTATAAAGATTATATAGGTTATGGAGGTTATATGCAAAGAGAGAACCTACTATGATTATTTTCTAAAAGGACATAGTATCAGACTACCTTTAAATACTTAGTCTTATACCCTAGTGTGGGGGCCCACAGAAGGTCACCTTGACTGAAGGTCAGAGAGCTAAGCCTACCTACTCTTGCCCTTTCAAAGTTATTGACAAGATTCCTGACTTAAGGTGTGGCTACAAACAAGAAACCCTGACATAGGTTGTAGTTACTTGGTGTTCTGAACTTCAAGATGGCTCATAGAGATAGATCCACTTCTACCTTGAGCAAAGGTCAGAGAATTCAAGCCTATTCCTGCTCCTTCAAGGATGTGACAGAGGTGTGAGCCAGGGAGTGGCTACCTACAGGATGTTTAGTCTAAGGTGTGGTCATTACTTGTCCTGCCAAAAAACTAATACTTAACTAAAGGATATTTCAAATATTGAATTGAATAATTGAATTGAATAAAACTTGATATTTCAAATTTTGAAGCAAGTAATTGTTCTGTTTGTACCTTTTGTCCTGTTAAAGCAGTCTTTGCCTTCTCTCTCCCTCTTTTTGAATTGGGGTATATAAGCATATGGAAACTAAATGCAAGCACGTTCAGTATTCACTGGCTTGCCCTCCTGGTTCTATCCTATGCCTCTGTATTTCTTTCATGTCTTCATTCCTCCAAACTAATTTTTCTAATCCACCCTGGAATGTGCAAACCCCAGAGGGTTGACCTTGACAGGCGTCACCCCAGAGTGTGACTGCTCTTGACACCCTAGGATTGGTGTAGCTCTCAGCCTCAACAGAGAGTTTGTTTGTTTGTTTGTTTGTTTGTTTGTTTGCAGTGGACATCAGTTAACACAGACTCATAACTGGTCAAAGTACAATGAATAAGTGATTATAGAGTGTCCAAACTTAAAGAAAACATCTGTATCATATCCTGCCCCTGTCCCAAGGCTTAGGAGCATTGTAAAAGGGGGCAGAGATATTTTAAGAGCCAGAGGTGGGAGAGGCCCGCCATGTCATAATGTCTTCTGGACATGACAGAAGAGTTGCGCTCATGAACTTGCAGGAGCTATGGCCACCAGCACTAATCTGTACATGATCAAGCTGTTAGTGTTCCCTCATAGATGAGAGGGATATTTAGAAGGACCCACCCCTAACTACAGATATATTGGCAGTCTTAGGTTACCCATGTTCAAGAAGAGGAAGAGGAGGAAGAGGACATGAAGTTGGAAGGGGATGTGGAGAGGTGTTCCAGAAGGAGTTAGAGATGGGAAGCAAATGATGGACTTGATTAAAATACATTGTATATGTATGTGAAATTCTCAGGGATAATTTTTTAAACCTGTTCCTAGTATGTATGTATGGGTATCTATAGGAAACAGATTCTCCTTGAATCTCCATCCATAGTGTATGCATCATGCCTAAAGGTCAAAGGAAGACAAGGTATCGGGATGCCTTGAGAATAAACAGAGGGTGCATAAGTATGAGATAGAGTTGAATGTCGAGATAGCAACAGAAGACATGGCTTAAGATAGAGGGTGCACAGGTGAGAACTGATCCTGAGATCTGAGCACCCGGAGGCAAGTTGGGTGTCCAACAAACATCCAGAAAAGGGAGATGGACTGAAAGGCTAGTTCTGAAGAAGGGTTGAGCACAGGCGAGGCTGAAGGAGGCAGCCCTTTCTGCTCTTGTACCTACTTTGATTTTCCTCAGTGTCACATGGGAAAGTAAGCTCACTTCCCTCATAGATCAGTCATCAATGGGTCCCCAAAACACAAGGCACAAAATTCTGAACTAATGCTTGCTGAGTGGCAGCCCAAGAACAAACTAGACCCAGAGACTGGGCTGTCACTGGCTGGTCTGCTGCTTCATTTATAACTCCGGCTCCAACTCCACTCTCTCGGGGGCTCACCCTTGCACCGTTGGAAATGCAGCTGCTGCTCGCTCCTTGCTTTCACTTCCCATCTTTTATCAAAAAGTAACTATCCTTATCCGGCTCGGTCTAACAGAGGACTCGACTTGACCCACTTTGTACAACATAATAAATCAATCACTTTAAGTACATTTTTTGAAATAATTGGCTCGGCTTGGGCCAAGTTGATATCCTCAAACCAATCAAAAGGGGTCCTGTGACACAGGCTCTTGTAAGAAGTGACACTACTGGGGAAATATCTTCACCCGCCCCACATCAGACCTCTGTCTGTTCTCCAAAATATACAAAGAACTCAAGAAACTGGACACCAAAAGAACACATAATCCAAAATAAAATAAAAATGGAGTACAGACCTAAACAGAGAACTCTCAACAGAGGAATCTAAAATGGCTGAAAGACACTTAAGGAAATGTTCAACATCCTTAGTCATCAGAAAAAATGCAAATCAAAACAACTCTGAGATTCCATCTTACACCTGTACGAATGGCCAAGATCAAAAACACTGATGACAACTTATGCTGGAGAGGTTGTAGGGTAAAGGGAACACTTCCGCATTGCTGGTGGGAGTGCAAGCTAGTACAGCCCCTTTGGATGTCAGTGTGGCAATTTCTCAGAAATTTGGGAAATAACCTTCCTCAAGACCCAGTAATATCACTTTTGGGTATATATCGAAAGGATGCTCAATCATGCCACAAGGACATGTGCTCAACTATGTTCATAGCAGATTTGTTTGTCATAACCAGAACCTGGAAACAACCTGAATGCCCCTTGACCAAAGAATGGACAAGGAAAATGTACATTTACACAATGGAGTACTACACAGCAGAAAAAAAAATAATGACATCTTGAATTTCTCAGGAAAATGGATGGAGCTAGAAAACATTATTTTGAGTGAGGTAACCCAGATACAGAAACACAATTATCACATGCACTCACTCACAGGTGGTTTTTAAACATAAAGCAAAGAACACCAGCCTACAAACCATAATCCAGAAAACTTAGACAACAATGCAGACACTGAGGGAGACTTACATAGATCTAATCTACATGTGAAGTAGAAAGTAGAAAAAGACGAGATCTCCTGAGTAAATTAGGAGCATGGGGACCTTGGGGAGGGTTGAAGGGAAGAGGGGAGAAGCAGGGAAGGGAGCAGAGAAAAATGTAGAGCTCAATATAAAATCAATAAAATAATTTTAAAAAAAGAAGTGACACTACTCAGCCACAGCTTAAGAATAGAAAGCAGAGTAGTGTGCTGAGAATTATCCATGCCCTGCTTCTAGAAGATGGGTGATCTCAACAAGACGTGTCACCAAGAAAGGATTGTGCATTTAAAGATGCTGAATTTGAGATCCTGTGGAGGGTCAAAAGAAATTAAGGACATGTGGTCCATTGAAATCATTGCTCCAATCCATAAAAGACAGGTGTGTGCCGGGCGGTGGTGGCACACGCCTTTAATCCCAGCACTTGGGAGGCAGAGGCAGGCAGATCCCTGTGAGTTCAAGACCAGCCTGGTCTACAAGAGCTAGTTCCAGGACAGGCTCCAAAAGAGAAACCCTGTCTCGAAAAACCAAAAAGAAGAAGAAGAAGAAGAAGAAGAAGAAGAAGAAGAAGAAGAAGAAGAAGAAGAAGAAGAAGAAGAAGAAGAAGAAGAAGAAGAAGAAGAAGAAGAAGAAGAAGAAGAAGAAAGAAAGAAAGAAAGAAAGAAAGAAAGAAAGAAAGAAAGAAAGAAAGAAAGAAAGAAAAAGACAGGTATGCATTTGATTTTGATGAAACTGGTTGTCTTAACAACTGTCTTAGTTACAGTTACTATTGCTGTGATAAAACAATATAATCAAATGCAACTTGGGGAGGAATGGAGTGGGGGAGGGTTACTTAGCTTACCCAGCCATATCACTGTTCATCATCAAAAGAGGTCAGAACAGGAACTGAAACAGGACAGGAACCTGGTGGCAGGAACTGATGCAGAGGCCATGGAGGAGTGGTACTTACTGGCTTCCTCCTTGTAGCTTGCTAAACCCACCTTCCCACAAAACCCCAGGCCCTCTCCCATTCCATACTAATTAAGAAAATGCCATACAGGCTTGCCTACAGCCCAATTCTAAAATGGCATTTTAATTGATGTTGCCTCAGAGATGACTTTAGCTTACGTCAAGTTGACATAAACTCTCCAGCACAATGATAAACTTCCAATTCCCTCTATAATTGCACTCCAAAATTACCTAGCTCTATAATTTGCTGAATGACTGCAAACCTTTACATTGTTGCATGCTATGGCAGAATAGACAGTGTGAATTAAGAAAAATCGTTGGGTTTGGAAATGAAAATTCAGTTTCCTCCAAGGGAGTCTCACTGGGAAACAAGCTAGCCAAGGGTAGGCTAAGTGCCCAGTCATAAATGGCCAACAGAAAATGGAGGCTCCTTGACTTATAATGTCATGGAAAGGCTCTTGCTTTTTAAAATGTATCTAACTTTTAGTTTTTATTTTATTTGCATATTTTTTCTCTTTTTACCTTAAAAGTCCTTTGTGTGTGTATAATATTATATATATATATATATACATATATAATAATATATATAATAGCTTCCAGTTTAGTTATTTTATGGAATTCCTGAGTGTGAAAATGAGTGTATCTGATTTTTTTGTAGCTTCTCTTGAGCTCTTTTCCTTCTGTTTATTTGTCCAATCTGATGTGTTCGTTTTTGCTTTATCTTTCATTCATTTTATTTTACTTTATTATCTCTTAGAGGCCTGTTTGAGAGACAGAAATGGGATGGATCTAGATGGCTGGGGAGTTAGGTAGGAGCTGAGGGGAACAGAGGGAGGGGAAACCATAATCCGGATGTTCTATAAGAAAAAAGTCTATTTTCAATAAAAGAAAAACAGTGGAGAACATGTGTGGTAGCAATGCCTTTAATGTCCAGCACTTGGGTGGCAGAAGTCAGTGGATTTCTATGAGTTTGAGGCCAGCTTTGTCTACATACGGAGTTCTAGGCCAGCCAAGGTTACACAGTGAGACCCTGTCTCAAAAAGGAAATCTAGGAAGGAAGGTAGAGAAGAGGGAGCAGGAAGGGAGGAAGGGAGGAAAGGAGGGGGAGAGGGAAATGACTGAGAATCATGGAGACAAGCTCTTATAAGCAAGCATTCCTGATCAATGTTTTCTATACAGCACAAGAGACCAGGCCATGAACAGTCTGGAAATTACAGCAGATTGTATGTAGGATGGGTACAGGTAAATTTGAGAAACCTATTAGAACTATGGACTGAATTTCAGAAAAGCAATCTGGACACCCTATGATTAAGAGGTCAGGAATAGAAGGCAAAAGCATCCCAGAAGATCGTGAGAGGAGCCTTCAGAGCCTTGGAGGAAAATGCAAAGACGGTGGTGCTCTTTGGGCCTGTGAATGAAAAGCTGTGCAGAGGGAGAGAAATCAATAGTGGTGAGCTCTGCTCGAGGGCCACAGGGAATTTATTATTGGC
Source organism: Microtus pennsylvanicus (assembly GCF_037038515.1). Classification (NCBI taxonomy): domain Eukaryota; kingdom Metazoa; phylum Chordata; class Mammalia; order Rodentia; family Cricetidae; genus Microtus; species Microtus pennsylvanicus. The sequence goes on along the minus strand of NC_134594.1, from coordinate 43,819,983 downwards.
TCTGGAAACACAGCTGCCACGGGTGGTTTGACAGGGTCTGTGTTTTGACGGTGCAAAAGGCAAGTCCTCGGACTTGGTTATTGAGCCTTGAATGCCAAGAGGTCAGAAAAAGCTTTCAATCCAAGTGGACAATTTTCCCTGTGGCCAGTAGGTGTAGAGAAAGGACTCTAGATAAAGAAACTGCGTTTTGTTTTCACAGTGGATTTCCCTCTGGGCAAATTTTTTTTTTTCACCAATGAGCACAGCCAGTGTATACCTCAAGCATACCTGCTCTCTCTCTCTCTCTCTCTCTCTCTCTCTCTCTCTCTCTCTCTCTCTCTCTCTCTCTCTCTCTCTCTCTCTCTGATATGTGGCAGCTCTAAAACTGTTTCTTCCTGGTGTCTCCAATTTGTGAAACAGAACTCCTAGGTGAGAGCCTAGAGAGAGAAATCAATGCGTTCAGCATGAAACGGAACATTTGCTGGAGAAACAAAAGGGTTGTGGAGACAGAGTCAACATGAGAAGACTTAGAATTCGGAAATTAAAATCCACCAGGCACAGCTGACCAGCAGGAGTGAGCAGGAGAACTTCTGAATGTTCACTTCAAGACGCGGGCACTGCTCCAAATCCGTGCTCCACTGTGTGCTTGGTGTCCAGTTAAGGGACCAAATGAGGCACACAGTCTCACAAAACACTTTGGAAAGATGCGTTAAGAATCGATAACACAGTCACCAGAATCAGAAAGACTTTGGCTTTAGAACTAACATTATACAAACTGAATATTTTATACTTAGAAATATAATATAAATATATATATACACATATATACATGCATGCAATAACTCTGGAAAATGTCATGAATTTGGAGGAGAGTGAGCAGAGGTATTGGTAGGATTTGGAGGAAGGAAAAGGAAGGAGGAAATGTTGTAATTATACTATAATCTCAAAAACTTTATAAAGATTAAACCAAAAACTGATAATATTAAAGAAACAAAACGTTAATCGTGAAAGTATTTTTAGCTTCAACATAATTAAGGCCTAATAAATGTTTATTATTGTGGAATTCGAGATCAAGTGATATCGTTACATATGTTTATATTTTTTAAAAAGGAACTTGCAGTATAATTAGGGTAAGTTTATTCCTAGAGTCGGGGACCTAGGAAGATCAGTAACAGTAGGGAACAAGCAAAACGGTTCTAGGACCTGGACAAGATAACGCAGAGAAGCATCATCGGTCCTTCCCATGCAAGGAAGATACTCTGTCATTATTGATCCCTGGTTAGTACAGGCAGTGACGGCTTGTTCCTAGACTTTCCCGTTGAACCCTTTCCTCTTCCTCTCTGTGTGGACCGCTCTCCGCTCCCCTGTTGTATCATATCAAGGAAACCACCTGCTCACAGTCGGACTAAGCCTCTTCCTTTTCCCATCAGAGACATACAACTCCTCCCTGTGTCTAGGGGACATAGCTGATGTTGCACAGGGGCAGGCCAACTAGTGAGGTCCCTGGGGGATTCTAAAGTTGTTTCTGCAATGTTATGCTCCATTTGAAATCAAGAGTTCTAGATTTTTTTTATTTATTTATTATGTATACAACATTCCTTCCATGTATGCTTGCATGCCAGAAGAGGGCACCAGATCTCATTATAGATGGCTGTGAGCCACCATGTGGTTGCTGGGAATTGAACTCAGGACCTCTGGAAGAGCAGTCAGTGTTCTTAACTTCCGAGCCATCTCTCCAGCCCAAGAGGTCTAGATTTTTGAACATGCGCAGTTGACCGTTTCCGGTCTCGAGGTCAGTGCTTAACTACCCAGACTGTTCTCACCTTAGAAAACCATTGAGTTCCTTGTTCACATAGAAGGCAGGTTTGATTCCGACCAAAGAGCTGCGGGCTGAAGTTAGGTCTCATTTGCTCTTCATATGAAGCAGAAACCAGCTAGACCTCTGAGAATTTTTACCTTTTCTGTTTTCTCGCTATTTTTTTTCCCCAACTCTGTTGGTTTTTTTGTTGATGCCTCATTTTTTTCCTAGTGTAACACTTGGTTTTTGTCTGTGAATTTTGAGTAGTGTTTGCCAGAGAGAAGACACAGAAGATGGAGGCAATATTTCTCCGAGTGTGGACAAACAGCCTCAGGGAAACACTGACCTGGTTCTAACAGAATCCCCAAGGCCGGTTCCTGTCCGGAGTTGCAGCCATGAACACGTGGGAATAGCACCCTCTCGTGGTAGATCCTCGGTATAGCAGCAGTAGACAGGATGGGCCAATTAAATCAGAACTAGGAAGTGCAGCCTTTAATCTCGGCACTTGCTGCTGAGGAACCCCCTTAGGGACCGGCAAACCTGACTGCAAGCCTTGGGTGTGAGAATGTCTCAACATGTTTCAAGAGACATTCTAATTGGGAGGCTAATATCAAAATGCTTTAATTTGGGATACAAAGGACTTGTTCCCACCTCTGGACAAAAAAAAAAAAAAATAGGACACAGTGTTTCTCTCAGACTAGCGTGACCCAGGAGAGGACAGTGATTTGTGCTTGACGTGTTGAACTCCATTCTTGGACCATGCAATTAATGCTGCAGGCAAGCTGCTCAAGTTCTTGGAATAATAGTTTCCTACTGAGCAGTTCTGTTCTCTAAAATCATGGACCATCAAGAACAGTGCTGATGAAAACGTCCCAGTAATAATGAAATGTCTGAGTCTTGTGCAGAAGAGTGAAATTCCTGTATGGTGAAGTAGTGTTGATGTGTGTTCTAGCTGGGAGCTTCAGACAAGGGTATGGTGTGTGAGCACATTTGACATCGTAGTTTCCAGGGAAACCGGTCTGCTTCATTGTCCAGGAGTGATACTGGCTTCTTCCACCCACTAAAACACTGCATTTGATTGCTCCTAAAACCTGCCCTTTCAGGATGGTATCACCTTTTCTCTTTTCCAGAGAGACACCCTATAGTTCTTCTGACAGAGCTCTCCTCCCCTCCCTCACACTGCAGTGAGTCGGTTAATCTAACTCGGTCACTCAAAGATCGGGTCCTTGGGAGTCTTGGATTGATTGGGCAAGGACAAGACTTGGTTTGGGGTGTGCGTGTGTGTGTGTGTGTGTGTGTGTGTGTGTGTGTTTGCATGTCTGAGGGTGGGTGTGCGTGTACTTTCACACTGGGAGCTCCTGATGAGCTTGCCAGTTTTGGTTGGCTTGCCCAGAGATGCCATCTTTTCTTCCCAGGTGCAGGCAGCCACCACAGCAGACTGCTCCATGAATCCTAAGGATCTGAACTCTGGTCCCCTCATTTCTCCCTCCTGCACAGCGAGCGTTTATTCTACAGAGCCATAGCCACAGCCTGATGTTTGGAGCCCGCGTAATTATCTTCATATTGTTCCTTTCCATATGCAGAAATAATAAAGTCATCTAACTGCAAACCAAAGAATGATCTAGTGGTTTCCATGCCAAAATATAAAAAGCCCCTGAAGCCAGAAAATAATTGCTTATAATATATCATATATATGTGTGTGTGTGTATACTATGATAACGTATATATGTGTGTATACTATAATAAAGTATTTATTTATATGTGTGTATACTATGATAAAGTATATGTGTATATACTATGATAAAGTATTTATACTTTATATATATATAAACAGTATACACACACACACTTTTCTTTGACTTAACGAAAACTCAGGTTGTGTCTCTGAGAACAGTGGTCCAAAGGATGACGGCTGAATTTTCTCTCCTTTAAGATGTAGCTAAGCAAGATTAGTGAAAGTAAGCTCTGAATCACCTGTAAGACACTGCGACATGTAAAACACTTGCCAAGCGCCATCACCTCCTTAGTCCTCCTTAGTAGTCCTGACAACAGATCAACACCCATGTTTCCCACTGCACTGAGCGGCAGGAAAGGCCTTGCACCCCATCTTCCGGCTCACTACACTGTGCGTAGTTACCAGCGCATCTGGGGTCCCCGACCGCGCTATTTTCTAGACCTCTGCGATGGGTTACTTCCGCGTGTATCCATGAGGAACGCTGGTCCCAGAAGTCTCTTCCTTTTCTCCTGGGTGTCACCCTCCAAACTGCCCCCAGTGATGCTGTCCTCCGGTCAGCATCTTTCCCTCCAGGCCATCCTCCGGTCTCATCTTTCCCGCTCGGAATCAGAGACTGACGACCAAGGAAGCCCTGAAGAGTGACAGCGTATGACGTCAGAGGCTATGTCACAAAGCACCATGGGCACGCTCAAATTCGTGCAAAGCCAGCACCACGTCAGAATACTCCAGCAGCCCGCGTGAAGAGAACTGAGGTCTCTCCAGCCAGCGACTAGAGCATGCCCGAGTAATGCGAGTGAGCCACCATCGCCAAACCCAACCACACCTCAGGTACTGAGAGCCCAGCCTTCTGCCCGAAGCCCAGGGTCTAGACGGCCAAAGACTGTGGGAGATAACAAAGCTTTTATATATATATATATATATATTTTTTGATGTTATACACCTGGGTGTCTGTAAAAGATGACTCTCTTATATCCTGAGTTTGGAATACTCTTAGCACTCCGTTTGTCTCAGAATAACCAAAGTCTTTTCCAGTGGTCCAGCGGGCCTCTCACCCTGCCCGAACCTCGACCTTTCTGGCCTTGTTCTCTTCCATCTTCCTGGCTACCCCAGCTTCAGCTGTCACCACACCCTGTCATTCCTCAGGTGGCCTCTGGACCTCTTTACTGGCCCCTCCTCCCCTATCTCTCTTTCCCCTTACCGCTGTTTAACATACCACAGATACCATTCCTATCTGGTGCCTCTTATTTGGTTGTAAACTAAATTGGTGCAGTTTTTTTTTAATCTATTCCCAATGTCCTGAGCCATGCCTGGCTTATAACAGGTACTTCATAGAAATTTCATTAAATTCAAATAAATTCATGAATATTTAGAACATAAGAGGCCCCAGCTACCTGTAGTGGCACAACCTATGGTCTAACTACTTAGAAAGCTGAGGCAGGAGGATCATGAGTCTGGAACCAGCCTTAGCAGCAGAAAAACAAGCAAATCAATAAATAAATTAAAGGTATGGAATAGGAAGGAGATCAGTGTCAGAATGTTTGCCCAGCATGCCCTAGGCTCTGGATTGTATCCCTAAAGCAATACAGACTCACCCATCACACTGCTGCCTGTGACCCCACCTCCACAGGCTCTACTCCGCAGGCCTCAGTAGATACCTGTGCTGATACACAAACAATCCCAGCACCCCCCACGCACAGATAATTTAAATTCTAAATAAAATAAAAAGTTTGGAAACACGTCTAAGTAAGTAGTGTTAATGCTTTATTTAGTTTTTTAAATATTTATTTATTTATTATGTATACAATATTCTTTCTGCATGTATGCCTGAAGGCCAGAAGAGGGGACCAGACCTCATTACAGATGGTTGTGAGCCACCATGTGGTTGCTGGGAATTGAACTCAGGACCTTTGGAAGAGCAGGCAATGCTCTTAACCGCTGAGCCATCATCTCTCCAGCCCCTTTATTTTTTTTATGCGTTTGTGTGAAGGTATAAAATCCCCTGTGTGTAGCTGTGAGACGTCTGTCCTGTGGGTGCTGGGAATTAAACCCAGGTCCTCTGGAAGAGCAGCCAGTGTTCTTAACCACTGATCCATCTCTCCAGCTTCCGAATTAATGCTTTCTTAAACTCCAAGTAGGTGATTAAAAGTATATTTGGCTTATTTCTTGAACTGTTAACATTATAGGGGGTATAGCTTTAATTCCTGGTGAACCCTGTCTTGAAACTTTAGTAAAGATAATAATTTAATTCCGTATTGAGGTAACCTTTATTGTAAAACACTTTGTGTGGAAAGCATGCCCCAGGAAGGGCAGAAATATTTATTACAACCCAGCACCATCAATTTTCAATAACATTCCTTCTCATTTCACAATGCTCTTGAAAATGTTTTGATTTTATCATAAACTCCTCTTGAAAAGAGTATCTTGAAGATGATAGAATTAGTTGATTTTTGATTAGTGGCTTTAAATGATCGATTCCAGACATCAATAAGGTGACAAGGTCGTATTAGCAAACAATGAAATCAGTGAGGAATGAAAGGCCTCAGTGGTGGTGACAGGGAGCATCTCGTTCCCCCACCTAGAAGGTAAATCTCGAGAGAACCAGGCCCTGGATAGGTGGGTGGTGGCAGAGCCGCATACAGAGACCTGGTACATCTCCCTGTTCAGTTTTCCTCTTAAATTACTGGCATGGAACAATTCAGGAGACACTCAGAAGATCCACGCATGCCCGGTGCTCTGATCATCCAGGAAGGCACAGTGTGGCTCTGCCCACTCCCTTCACCTGGGTACGATTGGACACCTGGCCTAAGGCAGGTTTTTCAGTCCTTCCTCATGTCCAGGTGTCCCCTGTCCTGTGGCCTCTAGACCAACAAGGATCCCAATGCAGCTCAAAGACAGCATGGGAAAACACTCTGTATATTCTTCAAGAAAAATGCTGTCCTTGAGGGCAAGATCCAACTCCTGTGTGCCTTCAGCAGTCATGCCACAGAGGAAGGGTGACATTTGGAGTCCTGTGTAGAGAAAAGGAAAAGGAGAAGTCTCACAGAGATCTACCAAAGCTCCAGACAGCCAGGAAAAGCAACTAGTCACTGTTGTGAGGCAATTTATGCTCACCGCTCTGAAGAACGGCAGGTTATTTTGGTTTCAAAGACAGTAAGCTGTACCTTTGGAACCCAGCCAGCTACGTCAGCCTAGAAATCATTCACTCAGGCAGGCAGTGGTGGTGCATGCCTTTAATCCCAGCACTCCAGAGGCAGAGGCCTACAGAGCAAGTTCCAGGACAGCCAGATCTACACAGAGAAACTCTGTCTCCAAAAAAACAAAAAAGGGAGGAGGGAAATCATCCACTACAGAGAACCCAGTAATGGGAAGTGGGCCTGAGTGGTAGGGTGAGATGAACGTGGATCAGTCAGGGGCTTTCTCTATCTTTTAAGTCTTCTAGGAAAAAATTGACAGGATACTGTTGAAGCAGGAAGGGGAGAGGGATGGTAAGAAGAGGGAGGGGAGAAAGAAAACAAGCTAAATGTTTCACTTCTTCTAAAGCAGGAAAAAGCGGGATTGCATAATGCAAGGAGATCAGCAGATTTGGCTCTGCCTCACTGTTCTTAATTTCTCATTATATATGGAAATCATCCAAGCGGAAAGAAAGTGGAATCACTCGGTTTGAAATCATTTAGAAAAGAGAGGACATAAGTAAACAGTTGACTTAAAAAAAAAAAAAGAAAAGAAAAAGAACCCCCACACACACTCCCACACTGCAAGAGGTCCTGATGGCGTACAAACCTTTGGAGATTCAACATGGAAAACTGAGCAGATAACACAAAGTTCCCGTTCAGCCCTCTCCTCTCCTCTTAGCTGCCTTAGCATTGCGCCTTCGTGGGTTAAATATGCTGAAGTTATGCAGCATTGATACATTATTCTGAAAAAAAATAGATAAAAGCATAAACCTTAGAGTTAATCTTAGGTGTGTGTTGTTCAAGATGGCATCTGTTTAACTTGCTGGTCCAAGTTAGTTTGGGAAGAAAATAGATTCTCTGGTTCTTGAATGAAATATCACTGGGTCCAGTGTAGCTATGTCCTTCCTGGATTGTTCCCTATATCTGCTATTAAAGGAGAGCAGTGAAGACCTAGTTAATTTCCCTCGTTACAATTTACTTGTTAGCCCCCATGTACTTGGACACTACTGTAAGGCATACAGACAGGCTTCTCGTGTTGTATTAGGAAAGTGACTTCTTCATCGTTGTCCAGTGCGCCTCTTTATCTCTGGCAATCTACTGGTCTGCTCTACTAGGAGGATAAAATCGGTACTCCAGCTTCCTCTGCATCTTTGACCATCTTTCTAAATCTATATGCTTATTAATTACATTGAAGTGAGTTTCTCACCAAGAACATATGCTTAGGGCCTGAATTCTATCTAGTCTTTGTTACTCTTTCTCTCTTCATTGATCCCTCTTTCTTCTGTCTCCCTTAGTTTTAATTCCATATTTGTAAGATTCTATTTTCTGCCTTTTCTTCCTATATCAATACACATCTTTCAGAAGACTTCTTAGGGGTTACTCTAATTGTTTTTCTTTTTTTTTTTTTTTTTTTTGATCTCACAGTAGACATTTTCAACCAAGCTTAGTCTACTATTAAATAACACTGTGACTACATAATCTAATAGAACGAGCAGGGTGTTTTCTGCTGTAGTGCAATGCCCTAGGTGGTGACCCACACCCGCAATGCCACACCAGCCTGAGCTGTATGGGGGAGAACGTAAGGCTGGGATACAGCTCAGTGGTAGAGCATTTGCCTAATACACACTAAGGCTGTGGGTTCAATCCAGAATTATAAAAAAAAATTAAAAGTAACCTATTTTGCCTCCCAGGCAGGTCAGGTGCTGGCTTGTAGACAGCTTCCAATGCTTCCTCCTGTCTCTTAGACTCTGTCATTCATAAAATCATTTTTGAAAGCAAAAGATTTGGTTTCACCTTTACACCCTTTCTGAAGTTTTCCCTTCATGGAAGTCCGAGTTTCTGATCTATGTTTCTTCTCTCTGATGAATTTTAATATTTCTTCCAATACTAATCTACTGAAAGTTTAAGGGCTGTGTTTGTCTTAGGAAAGTCTCCAATCTTCACCTTGAAAACCCAGAGGGGTTTATAAAAGAGAGAGAGAGAGAGGAAGGAGGAGGAGGAGGAGGAGGAGGAGGAGGAGGAGGAGGAGGAGGAGGAGGAGGAGGAGGAGGAGGAGGAGGACTATTTGAGGGAAGAAGACCAGTGAGGAGATTTGGAGCTGTGAATGGAAACCCTAAGGGGTCTCACCAGTGTGCCACACTTTAACAATGAGTTTGTGGGTCACCCTTTTGGGTTCTCTGGCTTATTAATAAAATAATTCACTAATTGCCTCAGAAGAACACTCTTGAAGAAAGGGTTAGAAAGAAAAAGCCTCGGACAAGCAAGCCGCAAAGTGGGCAGCTCCCCAGGGGAGGAAGATGGAGAAGAGGGAACCGAGCCATGTGAAGACAGCCACATTGTGGATGATGGAGGGTGGCTTCTGAGAAACAGAGTGAAAAACTCAAAGTACCAGGGACAGCGTGTGTATTTCCTGTCCAAAACCCTAAAGAGAAAGGAACACAAAGGAAAAGTTACAGCTTTCTGAGATCAGATTCAAAAACCATAGTCGAGCCTCAGGGAGGCCATGCTATAAAAACCACACCGGAGGTGAGAAAAACATTTTATCTCAATAAAGCATGATTGTTCTTCCTATCTCTTTAATATCCCTCAAGGTAATTCAGCCTTTCTCAGGTGTTTTCTCTGAGCCTGGTGATTGACCAGCCCAACTAGATTAGCTCTCATGGTTTGGGCATCTTGGACCCAGCCATTGAAATCTGTTCCCCTTGAGACTCACCAGAGCACCAATCCACACTTCTCTTCTGCAGCCTCCCCTGTAGTCAGACTTTCCCAGGACTGCCAGCTCCCTAATAATGACATGGAGACTTCTTATTGAGTATGAAAGCTTGGCCTTGGCTAAGTTCTCAACTAGCTCTTCGAGGCCAGCCTGGTCTACAAGAGCTAGTTCCAGGACTGGCTCCAAAGCTACAGAGAAACCCTGTCTCGAAAATCCAAAAAATAAAAATAAAAAATAAAACTTAAATTAACTGGTTTGTGTTAATCTACAGTCTGCCACATGACTGGTTACCTCTCCTCATTATTGTACATCTGACTCTTCCAAATCTTGCTGTCGAATTCTCCCATGAAAGACTCTTCCCCCAAGTTCTTCTCATTCCTGACTATCCTCTCCTGTCTCGCTATTGGCCTTTCAGCTCTTTATTAAATCACCCAGAAGGTGCCTTAGGTAGGCAAGGAAGGACAGAGACATATCTTCCTACAGTGTGATCAAATATCCCTGTGAGGAGATAATCATAAAATCATTTAGGAGATGGGCTGGAGTTGAGAAATGAATATATAAACTATTTTTACCATTAAAATCGAGACATACAATTCTAAAGCTTCACCAGAAGGGATCAATGCCTGGACTGGAGTTTCAGCCCAGCTCTCGGGTATAGCTTCCAGGCTGGGTGCTGGTTCACAAGAAGATAATTCTCTTTCAGAGGTTATCAGCCTGTGGGTTGCAATCCTTCTGTAGGGCAAATGACCCTTTCACAGGTCTGCCAAAGACCATCAGAAAACACAGATGTTTACATTGTGATTCGTACCAGTAGCAACCTTACAGTTAAGAATAGCAACAAAAATAGTTTAGTGGTGGGGGCGGGGGTCACCACAACATGAGGAACTGTATTAAAGGGTCACAGCCTTAAGAAGGTTGCGAACCACTGGCTTAGACGTTCCTAGACAGAGAATCAAGGACTTTCCTGGAACTACTCATAAACTGCCTAGCCAGTCCCTATCTCCTGCTCTCATCAGATGGGCACTAAAGAGGAGCGGGAGGGTGAATATAATTAGGAAATAATGATATAAATGAATGAAAATGTCGTAACTAAAATCCATTATTTTGTATGCTAACTATAAAGTAAAAGGGAACTGGAGGTGACTGTCCTAGAGAAATACTGCTAATACACGAAGCTAAAGTCGGAACCCAGATCTTTTTAAACTCTTGCCTTTACAGACCTTTTTGTTTGGTCATTAGTGTGAAATGTATAATTTGTAAGAAAATTCATAGCGGAGTCCCGCAGGTTTGGGTTCTCCCTTGGGTGGGATGCACAAAGAACTCTCAGGTCCAAAACAGACCTGAACACACTTTAGGGAATTATCAACAAGGGAGCCCCACATCCATATAAAAGTGAAGGACATGGCTGCAGAGTATCTTTGTCATAAAATCAAAAAGACAGATAGCTGAACCTCATGGAGGTCCACTCTAAAAAACAACCACACCAGAAGTATGAGAAAGGAATAATATTGCAATAAAGGGATGGTTATTCTTCCCATATCTTCAACATCCTAGATTCTGTCTATGCTTTGTATCTTTGGAAGAGAGTTTGGGTCTGTGTACTGTAGGCTTAACTTGGAAACACTGTCAGAATAACCACTGCAAAAAAAAAAAGGCAACGATAATGGCCAAATGAATCATGGGAATGGCTTGCTTTCCCAGTGCACATAACGTTCTTCCTGTGGGGTAGTCTACTAAGTGTTCAATAGATTACATCTAAAAGTGTGCATGCCCGTCTTAAGGTGCTCAATTATTTAATAAAAGGTGTGGATCAGTCAGGCATGGTGGTGCAATGGTGGTGCATGCCTTTAAATCCAGCACTCTGAAGCAGAAAGATCTCTGTGAGTTCCAGGCCAGCCTGGTCTACACAGAGGGTTCTAGAACAGCCAGTGTTACAGTGAAACCCCATTCTCAATCAAGTATGGATCATACTTAAGCTTTGAGGGAGTGGTGGTCTTGTGTGTGCTACTAACTCAGCAGGGTGGTGACTGCACCAGCTGACTGTTCCTACGATAAAGATTTTTCTGTTTAACATGCAATGTTTGATAGCATGATGGCCACAGAAGAGCCTCGTTCAAGATTGGAATGAGTCCTCCCAAGACTACCGCTACTGTGTCAGCTATGGTTTTTGCTGTCATCTCAAGAATGTTACAGCATCTTCACCTGGTGCTGAATCCATCTCAAGACACCATTATCATCACAAGAAAATCCTTAACCATTCAAGTTTTGTCATGAGATTTATATAATATTCTGGTGGCAACTTCAGGCCGTATCTCTATTGTAATTCTCTTACCTCTTTGGTCCTATGTGTTTCCCTCTTCCACTAAAGTCTCAAGACCATAACTGTTCTCCCTCAAAGGCTAGAATCAATTTCTTTCACATTTCTTGTTGATATTTTGACATTTTCATATACATTGCAATTGGCCTTACTATCAACTGGACTGTTAAAGCCTTTCTAAATAGTTTTCAACTTACACTGCATAAGAAAAAATACACCTATGGCAACTATAGAACTGTGTGATCTTTTCCTTAAATAATAAGACCTGAAACTCAAATTATTCCTTGACCTGTGGGCTATAGTGTGGATGTTGTGTTACAGGCATCTTGTTCATTTCCAAGAGAGTGAGTGCCTGGGGGGGGCTAAGTGTAAAGTTTTTTCCGTATTACTACTAAGAGTTTAAAATATTTGGTAAATTACATGCAGGCCTGTCTTTGCCATGCTCATTTCGCTTTCTCCAGATCTGCACCCAGAAGAAGTGGGGTTGCTGGGTCCAATTCGGTTTATTACAGTTATTTCCTTGTTCCTTGGTGCTCATGGTGTTTCCTGGGCACTTGAGCATGCTAGGAAAGTACTCAACCTATGAGTAAGGCCAGAGTCCTGTTTTTTATGTTTTTGTTTTGTTTTGTTGTTTTGCTGAACCCCCTTACTGTTGTATACAGAGAACTAGCTTCCATCTCCAACAGCTGAGAAGAGTTTCTTTGGCCACATCAACATGCCAATAACTGTTTATAAGTCATATGTATATGTGCACACATAGATGACTGCTAGATAAATAGATATGAAAACTAAAAACAGACCAAAGACCGAAATGTAAAACCCCATACTCCGAAATCACTAGAAAGACATTATGG